>NC_134535.1:127559730-127829730 GCF_050624435.1 Tenrec ecaudatus | reverse complement strand
TCTTTATGTCCAGGTGTAATCCATACTGAAGGCTATAGTCTTTGATCTTTACCAGTAAATGATTCAAGCCCTTTTTGCTTTCAGTAAGCAAGGTCGTTTGTAATCGGCATATCATAGATTGCTAATGCGTCTTCCTGTAATCCTGGGGCCACATTTTCCTCCATACAGCCCAGCTTCTCAGGCTATTTTCTCAGCATGGAGGCTAGTAAGTCTGCTGAGAGGATGCAGCCCTGATACATCCTCTTCCTGATTTCAAAGCATGCAGGGTCCCCTTGTTCCAGTCTAATGTTTTATGGACAGGTTTGAATGAGCACGGTGACACTTGGATTTTGTGTCAACTGGGCTGGGCCCGGATTCTCTCATGGGGTGATCAACCGTAATGTGGACAACTCCATGGGGGGATCTTCAGTGAGCACTCAGGCAGTTGTGGGAACATCAATGTGGGGCACTACTGCCTTGGCCAGGTCACCACCTTGATAAAATTTAAAGTACGCTTCTTCCGGGGTGTCGCCTACTCCTAGTTGAGGAGACTCTGTGAGAAGGCTTGCCCCTTCTGTTTTCTGGGTCTGAATCCTGCATCTATCTCCTCAACCTGTAACTGGCGGTATCGCCTATTTGCTCTGGGAACAACCACTGACTTGTCATATTGCTGGCTGGCCTCCATCCGCCTCTGCCTCCACCAGTCTGTGTTCTTCTTGCTTTCTGGTTCACAAGCACTACCAGTCAGGAAGCCCCAGCTCAATATCTGACTCCGGGACTTGAACCAGACTGGAACTACCCACTTATGTTCTAGAACTGTATAAGGTATTCACTTGATATAATCACTAGATGGATGGATGGATGGATAGATAGATAGATAGATAGATAGATAGATAGATAGTGAAAAGGTTGAAGTCAAAGATTTTATCTTGCTTGGATCCACAATCCATGGTCACGGAATCCATAGGCAAGAGATCAAAAGATGACCTGCAATTAGTAAATCTACTGCACAAACCCCCTTATTTAAAAGTCAGGTTGTTCCTTTGATGATGGAGCTGTGCCTGACTCACGTCATGGTATTTTCAGCTGTCTCGTACACATGTGAACGTTGGACATTGAATAAGAAAGATGGGAGAAGAATCGATGCAGTTGAATTTCAGCAAAAGATGGGAGAAGACTCGATGCATTTGAATTTCAGGGCTGGGAAAGAATATTGAAAGTACCAATGACTGGTGAAGAACAAACAAATCTGTCTCAGAAGAAGTACAGCCGGAGTGCTCCTCAGAGGCAAGGATTGCAAGACTTCCTCTTTTACATTTTGGACACATAGTGAGCAGAGACCAGTCTGGGAGAGGAACATCATGTTTGATAAAGTAGAGGGGAACAGATGATGAGGAAGGCCCTCGAGGAGATGGACTGGCACAGCAGCTGCAACCATGGGCTCAAGCAATGAATGTTTGTAAGAATGTTTGTAAGAATGGTGCAGGACCAGTCAGTATGTCCTTCTGTTGTGCATAGGGTACCAGTGGGTCAGAACCAATTCAATGGAATATAAAAATAACAATACTGTGTAGATATGGAAGTGGATATGGCTATAGAGATAAAGGTAGATAGGTTATATTTATCACTGTGATGATCCACCCAGTGGAATGCTTTTGCCTAGTCAATAAAACTAAAGTAAACATTCTTTGGTCTTTTTTCTTTCATACTATATCCATCTGGACATTGGGCCTCCACTCAAGTACTTCCTCAATGCAAGAATACTTTATTCTGTTCGCCTGGCATTCCATGATGCTCACCTCACAGACTCAATTGCTGAAGACAAATGGGTGCAAAAGCAAATGTGGTAAAGAAAGCTGATGGTGCCCGGCTATCAAAAGATATAGTGTCTTGAGGTCTTAAAGGTTTGAAATTAAACAAGCAGCCATCTAGCCCAGAAGCAACAAAGTCCACATGGAAGAAGCGCGCCAGCCTGTGTGATCATAAGGGGTCAAAGGGATGAGGTATCAGGCATCAAAGAACAAAAAATCATATCATTGTAAATGAGGGGGAGTACAGAATGGGTACCCAAAGCCCATCTGTAGGCAACTGGACAGTCCCTTACAGAAGGGTCGCAGGGAGGAGACAAGCTAGGCAGGGTGCAGTGTAGAAATGATAAAACACACAAATTTCCTCTAGTTACTAAATGCTCCCCCCCAACCCCAACCCCCACTATCATGATCCCAATTCTACCTTACAATTCTGGCTAGACCAGAGGATGTACAGTGGTACAGATAGGAACTGGAAACACAGGAAATCCAGGATGGATGATCCCTTCAGGATCAGTGGTGAGAGTGGTGATACTGGGATGGTAGAGGGAGAATGGGATAGAGAGGGGAAACTGATGGTAAGGATCTACATATAACCTCCTCCCTGGGGGACGGACAACAGAAAAGTGGGTGAAGGGAGACGTTGGACAGTGTAAGATATGACAAAATAATAATTTATAAATTATCAAGGGTTCATGAGGGAGTGGGGAGAGGAGAGGTGAGGGGGGGATTAGGAGCTTATGCCAGAGGCTTACGTGGAGAGCTAATATTTTGAGAATGATGAGGGTAATGAATGTACAAATGTGCTATATACAACTGATGTATGCACGGATTTGGTAAGAGTTGTATGAGCCCCCAATAAAATGATTAAAAAATAAATATATAACCATCTGACATCAGCATTTATAGCCTTCATGCCTTGTCCTCTTGTAATCTTGTTGAAATTCACACAGCTCCTTGTCACTGTACTGCTGCCACCATTTTTTACTTATCTTTGGCAAAATTTTCCCTTGCATTTGATCTTCATAATAAAACCCCAACAACCATACTTGCTGTGATCAAGTCTATACTGCCTCACAACAACCCTATAGGACAGAGAACTGCCCCTGTGAGTTTCTGAGACTGTAACTGTTTACGGGAGTAGAAAGTCCTGTCTTTTTCCTGAGGAGTTGCTGGGGGTTTTGAACTGATGACCTTGGAGATCGCAGACCAACTTGTAACCACTACGCCACCAGGGTTCATCTCAATATCAATGATTTTGCTTGTTAATTTCTGCATCCTGTTGGATCATCGTTCTTTGCGTTCTTTGAAATAGACACCAATACGAGTCTCTTCCAGTCAATTGACCAGGTAACTGTCTCCCAAACTTCTAGATATGGTTCAGTGAACAATAGCATCATTAAACTGTTTTTTAAGATATTTTGATTGATGTTTCATTCATTCCTGGAGACAGGTTGTTCTTTAAAGGCTTCAGTGCTGTGTGGACATCTGCCTTCGATACCAGAGTTCCTTGATCACACGTTCCTGAAATGCTTGAGCATCACCAATTACTTTTAGTATTCCTTCCATAGTCTTTTGTTGCTTCCTGAAACTTTCAGTATTTTCCCCTGGCTACTCCCACTGCCAAGGAGTCAATTCCAGCTCATAGCAACACTATAAGACAGAGTAGGACTGCCCATTAAGGTTTCAGAGATTAAATTTTTTTTTTAATTTTAACAATTTATTGGGGCTCATACAGTTCTTTTCACAGTCAGAGATTAAATTTTTATGATAGCTGCTAGCCTCATCTTCCTTCCTTTGGGATGACTGGCAGGTTTGAACCTCAGACCTTGTAGCTTTCAGTCCAACACAACCCACGGAGCAATTTATTTAGAATCCTTCAGTACTGAAAATCAAGGCTTGAATTACTCTTCAGTGTTTTCAGATTAAAAACTGCTGAGCACATTGTTCATTTTGGATTTCTTACCTCCTGGTCTTTTCATATTTCATTATAATACTTGATTTTGTTTCCTCAACCCACCCCCTTGGGAATTTTCTGTTCAGCTCTTTTAATAATCATATCTTCCCTTCCCTTTAGCGTCTTTACAATGTACAGTGAGTTTGGGAATCTCTTCTGACATCCAATTTTATTGTTTCTTTCTTTCCTGTCTTTTTAGTGAAGTTTTGCTTTCTTCATTACAAGGTCCTTTACATCATCCCACAACTCATCTTGTCTTTAGCAACTCGCATTTGGTGTGTCAGATCTGTTCTTGATGTGGTCCTTAAATTCAGGTGGGATCTACTCAAGTTCACACTTTGGCTCTCATGGACTTGCTTTAATTTTCTTTAACTTCATTTTGTAAAATTTATTTTTAAACGTTTTTATTAGGAGCTGATACAACTCTTATCACAATCCATCCATACATCAATTGTGTAAAGCACATCTGTACATTCTTTGCCCTAATCAATTTCAAAGCATTTGCTCTCCACTTAAGCCCTTTGTATCAGGTCCTCTTTTTTTCCCCCTCCCTCCCTGCTGCCCCCTCCCTCATGAGCCCTTGATAATTTATAAATTATTATTTTTTCATATCTTGCCCTGTCCCATGTCTCCCTTCACCCACTTTTCTGTGACCCCAGAGAGGAGGTCACATGTAGATCCTTGTAATCAATTCTCTCTTTCCAACCGACTCACCCTCTACCCTCCCAGTATCGCCCCTCACACCCCTGGTCCTGAAGGTATCATCTGTCCTGAATTCCCCATGCCTCCAGCTCCTATCTGCACCAGTGTACATCCTCTGCTCTATCCAGACTTGCAAGGTAGAATTTGGATCATGATAGTGGGGGGGGGGAGGGGGAGGAAGTATTTAGGAACTGGAGGAAAGCTGTATTCTTCATAGGTACTACATCGCACCCTGACTGGCTCATCTCCTCCCCTAGACCCCTCTGCAAGGGGGATCTCCAGTGGCTGACAAATGGGCTTTGGGTCTCCACTCTGCACTTCCCCCTTCATTCACTATGGTAAGATTTTTTTTATATACTAAATATGAACAACTGATGATCTATTTCAAAGTTGGCACCTAAACATGTTCTGTGTCTTAGGTGGGGGACTCTAAAGAAACAAATCCAATGAAGCTTATATATGTACATAGAGGGATAAATTAATATAAATAAAATGGCTCACACCTTTGGAGAACTAGCTCAGTGTAAGTCCAGACAAGTTCCAAAAGTATAGGTCAAATATTTGGCTGGAAGTTTCCCTTGACTAGTGTACTGTGGTAACTGATGAACCTAAAATCAGCAGCAATATGACAGGCTTGTGACAACTGATTTAAATGAATCCATCATGGTCAGCAGATCTGGCTTGTAGATGCAAAGGTGAAGAAATTCAAGGTTGGCAGATCAGATAGTAGGCCACTGATGACTCCCAGGATTTGCAGGCAATGTGGCAGGTAGAGGTAGTTCAAGCCCAAACAACTGGAGGTTGAAGATCCAAATGTACGATCCAGTCCTAACAAAAAGCAAGCAAACATTTCCACAGCATCCACATATGTTGGAAGCAGACTACATCCCCGAGAAGACTTCCTTTCAATTTGTTGTATCAGGGCTGGGCTCTATGTAAGGGGATTGCATCCCACCCTAATCTTCTTATAGCTGATGAGTTGCTCACAGAAAATCTAACATTGTGTTACATCACATCATAGAGAAGTCGGAAAAAAACAAACCCTCAAACTTGCTGCCACTGAGTTATAGAGACCATATAAGACAGGGTAGAACTACCTCTGTGGGTTTCCAAGACTGAACCTGTTCACAGGAGTAGAAAGTCTCATCTTTCACCCACGGAGTGGCTGGATGTTTTGAACTGGATGTCTTGACCATCAATAAAAGACCACTGATACTCCTGACCCAGCGAAGTTGACACAGAACTTAACTATGTGACCCTGACTTATGATATTGAGCTTCTCCATTGTCTCTTTCCACAGATGTAATCACTTTTATTCCTATATAGGTACAGTTTTTCAGACAGTAATCCATGAGGAACCAAGTCCTACAATTGCCTCAGCTTAGAGTTTTGAGATCAGGCCACCATGCAGGAAAGGGATTGGCAAGCCTGGGAGACACCTTGGGACAGAAAACAGAGCTGAAGGTTTGGGGAGACCAAGGTAGCTTGAGTTCATAAGGCAGAGTACCCAAGAGGAGAGAGCTTCACAGAGCCCGACTTCTGCAGAAATTCCACCCTTAGAATTCAGCAGCCTATGTGTGAAGAAACTACTAAAAACTAGATAAAGAACTATTTGAAGTTATTGGAAATAGTACCTGTTCCCAACAATCAGATTGGAGAACCACATATTTCACAGGGCACTGGATAGAGTGTTTAGAAACGTCTAGAATCTGGAGCAGGGCATTATTCGTCTGAACTCACACTGAATACTGTTCTAGGCCCACCTATCAAATCATAAGTGACTATAGGGCTTTCAAAGTACTTCCCAAGTGTAACATTCTATGACTTAAACATTTAATGTGAGAGCCGCGTTCATTCATGGTCCAGATATTTCTAGGCCCCTTCTAGATGCCAGACCCTGAGCTTGGTGGCCCATTGTTTCGAGTCTTAGAGAAGCACAAAGATAATAATAACCCTAAAACTTAGAGAATGCTTTGCAATGTATCCAGCACTTCCTGGACCTCATTTCATCTGGAGTCCATGTGGGCCGGCCAGCTAGCACTGTTTTGCTGTTAGCTGCCTTCCCATCTACCCCTGACTCATGTGACGCATCGCACAAGAGCAGACTGTTGTCATCCATCTGGTGTCCATGGGCTGACTTTCACAAACAGATCCCCACACCTTTCTTGCTCGTCTCTCTTGGTCTGGAAGCTCCATGGAAACCTGTTCAAACGACAGTAATCGTACACCAATGTCCATGGACAGATGGGTAGGAGCCGGTCAGGAATCAAACCCACAGGGAGGAGTGAAAACACTGCCACTGAGCCACCCGTCTCCTCTGTCGTACAATACGAGCCTTTCTGTTTTACGGAGGAAAAAACAGAGACTCAGAAAAGTGAGGGAATGTCGTGAGTCAGTAGTAAAACCAGTCCCGAATCCTAGTTTTCCCGACTCCTCACCCTGGCTTTGACCCTTGGAGGGGCTCCATGATCTGCTCCTTGGAAGACAGTAGGCAAGCTCCCCTCTCCGAAGACGCCAATGCCCAGCAGTCCAGGTTCCCTGGTGCTCAGCAGGATCCAGGCAAGGTTCCCCTCTCCTTTTCTTATTATTAATACAATCATCAACGACATCATTATGACTGTTATTCTTGGACATCAGAGAATGATGAACATCCCAGAAATGGCGGGCCACATGTTAGCCAGCTGCTCCCCATTATGCCCTCCCTGGGTACACGATATGCCTTTCATGTGCTTAAAATCATAAATAATTTTTAAAGTATGCTGCTCTTATTTTGTATTCCAGGGCTCAAATGTGGTTCTCATAAAGGCTCAGTCGGCCTCATTGTCACAGTCTAAGGGGCTTATTGAGATTCCTTCTTTTCTTCCTTCCCCCCCCTCCTCTTGTCTCCTTCGGTCTCTCCCCTCCAGAGGGGCACAGCAGTGTGGTCTGAGGGCTGATTTGTTTCCTTCCTGCATTGAAATCATGTGCCTTCCTGGGGCGCAGGAAATGAAGACAATAGTGATGTCTGACACGGGCAACATATACCTCACTGCCCTCACTTTACAGATAAGGAAACGGAGGCACAGAAATTCTCTCTGGCACACACAGTGTCACACAAGCATCAGCAGGACCAGTGGCGCCAAAGCTCAAGAAAAGGAGTCACAATTCAGATGATCAAGAATGGAATCTTGATTACCCATGAGTCATTCATCTGCAGGGACCTAAGGGGGCCTCGCCCTCCGCTCAGTGAAAAGGCCAGCCAGCCAGAGTCAGATGAGCCCTAGATAGGGAGCCTGCGTGCTTCTGTGATGAGCCAGGGGCCCTGGTTACACCCCATGGTAAGTAGAAGCAAAATCAGACTACCTGCCTTTTAAAATATAGGCATGCCTCTTCTGCAGGATACTGACATGTTGACTGTTATTATGTATGAGCCCATTCCTCTTGAGAGCGGAGGGTCGGGCTAAGGATTAGCAGCACATCCTTCTGTTGCTGTGGTTAACTGCTACAGAGTCAGACATCCCGACTCCTAGGGGCCTGTGCATAAAGGAGCAGAGCACTGCCCGAGGCTGCCCGTCACCACGATCACCTCAGACTTGACTATTGTAATCAACCGGGTTTTCGTGTGGATATTTTTTCACACATCGATCATCAGGCCTTCAGGCACATCGACTGATGGTCATGGAGTTGATTCCAGGTAATGGCGACCCTTGGATTGTACAGTAGAGCTTTGCACCGCAGGGGCTTCAAGAGGTGATGGTTACGGGCTATGTCCACTAGACACTCCTGCGTGAGGGCAGGGGTGGAGCTCCACCTAGCACCATGAGAAACTGAGCAGACCCTAATCCTCTTGGCCCCTTCTCCTTCAGTGGAGCTGGATCTTTCTTCTAGTTCCCAATTCACTGTTGCGTCACCTGCTGATCTCAGGAGCCATCAGTACACTAGGAATTTGGCCAATTTTGGACCTCGACATCCACCAACCTGTGCACCTTGCCGTCTCTGCTTCCTGTTCATCAGTTTCCACGAGTCAGAAGAGGCCTGATTTGAACTGGACTGGACTTCCCTATTTCAACAACCATTAGTCATTTCTTGATATACATTGCTCTCTACATACAACACATGCAAACATCACTGGTTTTGCCTCTCTAGAGAACTCCATCTAACATACCAGATTATGACTTCCTGAAAGCACACCCCAAGATCTGTCTTCCCAGGAGCCCCTGGGCGCATTTGGAGCACCAATCTTTTAGTTAGTGGTTGATCGGTTAGTGGATTCATCTCTTGCCCAACCAGGGACATCTCAGACACAGAGGGAATCTAGTCGTGTGGAAGGTAGTCCCACTATTTCCAAGCTGGACAAGGATGGAAGGCTCTGGAGCTTAAGAAGTGATCCGAAAGAGATGCACAAGAGGCAGCTGAATCCATCACACTGCCCTCCTCCCCAGCCGGGATGGCCCCAGGAGGGGCCTGGGAGAGCAGAGAGAGGGGCACATATATCACCTGCACTGTGTGTTACTCTGGGTAGACCAGAGAAACAAGTTCATGGACACGCATATGTGTATCTATTAAGAAAGCATCCCAGCCCAGACCAGTTCAAGTTCATAAGTCTGATATTAGCCCATATGCCCTATACCAGTTTATAAATTCCTCTTCAGACTCATGCAACACATGCAATGACACTGAATGCAGGAAGATCAGAGGCCCATGGGTGGAAAGTCTTGTGGATACAGTGATGTTGTAAGCATTTCAGCATTGGCAGGAGTTTCCACATGGCTCCTTCAGCTCCAGGGCTCTAGCATAGCTCTATGTGTCTTGTCAGAAGGAATGTCTGGCAGGGAATGTCTGTATGTCCAGCCTCCATTCAGCTATTTATCTCCGTGATGCCTCCAAATGAGGTCATCAAGCTGTGACTTGATTGACAGGCTAAACTCCACCCCCTCACTCTTAAGTCTCAAATTGACAACAGATTATGTAACTACCACATAGGGTCTGAGTACTGTTATGCTGCTGTGCATTTTGTCGGCATCACTTCCCATAAGCACCTTCATCTTGGTGAATTAGTGTCGAGTCATTTACCAAGCGGAATGGAAACAGCACTCGGAGCTGCAAAGATGTACTATAACCCACAGCCAGAAAGGAGACTTTGTGTGTGCACATATAAAATCTAACCAAGAGGCCACAGTGATACAGAGCGTGGGGTCATGAGCCAAGGAAAACGAGGACATTAGATGTCGGTGTATTGGGGTAGTTGTAGTTAGGTGTCAAGTCAGTTCCAACTCATAGTGACTTTGTACAACGGAGCAAAATCGTACCCTGTCCTGTTCTAGCCTTGTAATTGTCATTATGTTTGAGAGCCCCTTCTGGGAGTCACTGTGTTAATCTACCTTGTTGAAGGCCATCCTTTTTCTCCTGGTCCTCTAGAGGTGTCCACTACTCACTGTCATAGAGGCAATGCTGACCTTATAGGACAGGACTGCTCCTCAGGGTTTCTGTTATACACATTTTCGTAGGAGCACATAGATTCACATTGCTCCTGCAGAAGTGCTGGTGGGTTTGAACCATGGACCTCATGGTTAGATGCCCCAAACCTAACAAATGCACAGTGCCAGCAGGACTCCTTTACTAGTCTAGTGGAAGCTGGAAAAGGCCAAAGAGATTCTTCTTTCAGAGTCTCCAGTACCGAGTTATGCTGATCCCTGGATTAATGATGGATTTCTAAGCTCTAAGATTAACATAAGAAAATGAATGACTGTTGTTTTAATGGGTTACAATATATAAAAGGGGGAGAAAAGAGCTAGCCAGTCTTTGCATGTCTACCTGTCCCTACAGGTAAATTTCCTCTCATCAGCTTTACACACCGTGGAAAGCATAGTATTTATAAAATGCATGTTCTCTTCAGTTTAATTCTGTACTCTTTATGGTTTCTAAACCTGTTCTCAGTGTGTCCTCTGCACACGAATGGACGCTTGCTGACTTGAAAACATGGGATAACATTGAACTCACATGTCTGAGTATAATTCTACATGTAATTGAAACTTCACTATGCTTTTGTCGAGTCACTAAGAGGGCTACTGATGACCTAGCTCAGAAATAGCTGCTCATGCTCTCTGCACACACTCCTCCCCACTGCCCTTGGCTGGGGCCCTGAAATGCTTCCGTGCCACGCCCACCCACGCCCCCACCCCTTGCAAACAGCATGCTTCGTGTTGTCCTTGGGTGGAGCTCCAGAGCCAATTTCAGCATGCTGCTCCAGAAAGTTTCCACCAGTGGACAGGACTTGCCAGGTGTGACACGCTCTTTCACTCAATCGTAGCACATGTTGACTATTCTAGGTGCTCGCATTCAGCAAAATAAACTGCCTGTCCCCATGGAGCTTCAATCGAGTGAGACCACCAACGATTCAAAGAAGTTAGAAATATGTGATTATATATCAAGTAGGGCTGAGTGTCGTGAAGAAAAACCAAGATGGTGGAATGGAGAGTGGCTGAGGACGGCCTTTGAATGGGGAGCCTCGGGAAGGACTCTCTACAGAAGGGACACCTGAGCCAGAGAATGGGAGAGCCACTGATGTCTGTGGAAGGATCTTAGGCAGAAGGAACATCAAGCACAAAGATGGAAGTGTGCTTGACACTTTGGAGGAACATTTTGGCTGCAACTGAATAGGCAAAGGTGGTGAGAAATTAATTTCCCCACTGAAGAAGGCAGAAATGGAAATCATTTAGTCCCTTACACAGGTATTGCTTACCTGAGCCCTGCCTGGCAGGAAGACTTTTAATGCCTTCGGCAGGAGCCATCTAACACCCTCAGGTTCAACTTTCAACCAACTGTGGAGCAGATCTAGACCAAGGTCCCACTCTGACGTTTCTCTCAGGTCCCCTCTCCAAGCTCTCACCGCCACCACCACCGCCATCATCATCATCATCATCATCATCATCATCATCATCATCATCATCGTGCTGCTAAATGGATAACCAGACCATGGGGTGAGCAGGCAGAGGAGCTGATCTATAGTGTGATTTCCTTGGTGTGAATAAGGCCTTGGCCAATTTCAAGCTATTGGTGGTATAAAACTCATGTTCTGAAATTCCGGAAAACTGAACTCTCATGTCTCTAGCAGTTCTTACTGGGTCAGAATTGGGGCAGCACCCAACTGAGGCCTGGGGCTAACTGCTCACGTGCTTGTTTCTCTCACACACACTGCCAACCCACTGTCCATGCCCCCACATGGCAGCCACGGCCCAGAGGGGCCGTCTCCTGCATGCCATCTACAGGAAGTGACCACAGGCTTCAGCAGCCCCTGTGGACCTGGCTTAGCTAACATGAACAACTCTTTCCCGCTCAAAACTGCTCCCCTTGGGGTGATAATGGGCTGGCCAGCCTCTCTGTTGTTCTCTTCTCTTAGCTTGACCAGGCCTGGGGCTGGGGTCCAGGTCGCAATCAGCCCCCGTCTGCTATGCTCCTCCAGAACCATAGCAGACGGATTTCTTCAAAGCTTTTACAAACCTAACAGAACAACTTTTAAAAATCGCAAGTTTGAAACCAGGTTCATTTTTTAAGCTGTTCAAATTCACGTTCTACAACACTTCCATATCTTGAGCACCAGGCCTTGTCTGCTACGAGAAGGCTGGCTGTTTGGAGGCCAGAGGCCCTACAGGCCGATGTGAACATCTCGACCAGAGCTGTGTGTGTTATCCTGAGTCCTTCACAGAAACCAGAGCACTTAGGTGCCATGGGGTAGGAGGTGGGGAGTTGTTGCCCCTGGTTCTTGAACATTGAGAAAACAAAAAGACTAGAAAGTTAACACTATACCCTTTGCATCCCAGTGAAACAGCAGTCAGAGTGCATGTACCCAGAAGCCCAGAAAGACATCAACTACACACCCCGCTTGCTCAGCTGTGCCTCCGTGAGAAATAAATGCTTGGGAGGAGGTAAGGACAACCAGAGGAAGGCCAGCAGCCACGGCCAGCCTGATGGGCACAGTTATGGTTCCAAATCACAGTGACTCTGTCCAGAATGCGGTCTTGAGAGCTGTGCAGACAGTGGCCCTCCTCCCCAGGCCCAAGCACCCACCGGTCCCCATCCCCAGCAAAACTCAGGAAGCCTCCCCTGGTTTTCACTTTCTGACCATCAGAGAGGTTCGCAACACGATTAAAATAGCCCCAATAAGTCACTACAGCCCCATCTGATGCCAAGAGAGGAGGGAAAAGGAATGGTCTGGATCTTGAGTGTTGCAAGGACTGTAGAGAATTGTGGCGCTCTGGGGTGGCACTGTGGACTAGGTAGCTGCTAACCTACCAGTTGGTGGTTCCAACCCCCTAGCCACTCCACAGGAGAAAGATGGGGCTGTATGGGGCTGTAAAGATTTATAGTCTCAAAAACCCTACATAGGGCACCCATAAGTGAGAATCTACTCAATGGCAGTGAGTTTGGTTTGAGGGTTTAGCATGTACAGCTGTGGTGACACAGTGGTTAAGCACTTAGAAACTAACCCAAAAGCCAACAGTTCAAGCCCACCAGCTACTCCTCCACAGGAAAGGCAAAGAGGGACCAGACCCCATCCCAGAATGCCAAGCCTTGAGGGCAGCATCGAACTAACAGAGAGGATGGTGAGGCAGGGCCAAACTGAGCTATGTTGAATCCCTCCCTGAAGAATATAATATAGAAGACATCACTAAAGATATAGCCCAGGGAGAGTGGCGGGTCTGTCCAGACCACATGGGTGCAAACTAAGAGGGAAAGAGAGAGAGTGGACCGCATCATGGCCCACCAAACCCAGGGATGACCTCTCTCCTCAGAGCAGACAATACACAGAGAAGACTGCAGGGCCAGCCCCACCACGAGACACAACGTTCCCTCACTGACCCATAGCGCTACAAGGGACAGCACTGGAGGCACTGTGTGGAAAGTGTGCCAGGTCTGCCCCACATAGAGCGGAATCAAACACAAAGAGAGTACAAGAGGGCAGCAAGGGGAGCAGAGTAACCAATCCTGAAAAGAGTCTTCTGACTCGGGGGACAGGGCTTGGCACCTCATCTGTACCAATTGACGAACACTCTTAAAAGGTCAGCAGACAGACCTGAAGCTATTTATTGATTTTTGTGTGTGTGTTATTTTTTATCTTTCTTTCTTTTGCCTTATGTCTATCTATATAAAATAGACAGGACAAATGATCCCGAGGAGCAAACAACAGGACGAGCAGTCCCTGGGGGACACAGGAGAGGAAGGGGTGGGAAGGGGGAGCAGGGAGCCGACAAACTCAGGGGTAAGAGAAGAAGAAGAGATCTAAAATTGCTAATGAGGAGGGCATGTAACGCTGGGTGGGGTTTGATCAGAGCAATGTATCCAAGAGGAATTACTGAGATCAGAAGGGAGGGTGAACATGACAGTGGGACAGGAGGAAAGTGAAAGGAAATAGAGGAAAGAAATAGGAGGCAAAAGCTATTTATAGAGGTAAAGCTATAGGCATGTATATATGTAAATATATTAAATTATAATGAAAGGGATAGAGACCAATGTACATATACTTATATATTAAGTGTTAAGATAGCAGACAGATTTTGAGCCTCTACTCAAGGCCTCCCTAAACACAAGCACACTTTGTTCTAATAACTTGGCAATCTTTGATAGTCACCTTCCCGAGATGATCACTGAAGAGAAAATGGATGCACAAGCAAATGTGGTGAAGAGAGCAATGGTGCCCGACTATCAAAAGATGTAGCATCTGGGGTCTTAAACGCTTTAAGTTAAACAAGCAGCCATCTAGCAGTGAAGCAAATCAGCCCACATAGATGAAGCACACCAGCCTGTGTGATCATGGGGTGTTGACAGGATCAGGTATCAAAAGATCCAAAACAAACAATCATACCGATGTGAACGAGGAGGGTTGGAGAGGAGACCCAAAGGCCATCTGTAGACAATTGGACATCCCCCCACAGAAGGGTCACACGGAATGGATAATTCAACCAGGGTGCAGTATAGCACCGGTGAAATACACATTAATCCTGTAGTTCCTGAATGTTACCTCCTCCCACTACCATGACCCAGTCTACCTTCAAAGCCCCTCTAGACTGGAGTACATCCATTGGTGCAGATCCATGGAATTCTGATCAGATTAAACCCTCAGGAACCCTCGTGGAGTAGCGATGTCATGAGGGTAGGAGGATGGCGGGGGCAGGGGTTGGAGAAGGGGGAGACAGGGGAACCCATCACGAGATTGGATATAGAGCCACACCCATCCCCAAGGGGGACAAATAACAGAAATGTGGGTGAAGGGAGACAACAAACAGTGCAAGATATGAAATAACTAATATATAATTGATCAAGGATTCACGACGGTAGAAGGGAAGGGAGGAAGGGGAAAAATGAGGAGCTGATACCAAGGGCTCCAGTAGAAAGAAAATGTTTTGGAAATGTTGATGGCAACATATGTACAAGTGTGCTTCATACAATTGAAGGATGGATTGCTATAAGATTTCTAAGAGTCCCCCAATAAAATTATTAATTTAAAAAAAGAAAAGAAAAAGCGTCACTTGTTACCTGGTTTTCTCAATACAATGGATGTCATCTTTATGGAGGCAGATCAACAAAGAGATCTGTCCTCCCACGCAGTGGTGGCGGGGAGGTGGGGGGAGGGGGTTCAACTTGCCCGTCTTTCAGCTAGCAGCTAAGAAAGTAAACCTGTGTGTCTTGTTTGGCGTTTGGCTTTGTTAGGGTAGCTGTTTTTTTAACTTCTTATTATGAAGTTGGTGTGAGCGTTTGTTTACAGATCAGCAATTTTACTCTCACCAGCTCACACACATTTGGATCCCACTTCCTCCTCCCGTGTTTCCTGTTTCCAACCCTTCTTCCTTCCTCATCCTTGTGAACTTGGCCTTGGCTACTCTCTGGGCCTTACGTGGTTGGTTATTCAAAGCCAGAGAGGAGTGCAGTTCCAGACCTGAAGGGTAAGCATCTTAGCGATCCCCACAGTCCCCAGGGGACTAGGAAGCCCAAAGGACTCGTGCTCAGAGGCCTGACCATAGCGCCTCCAGGCCCTGAGAGTAAGTGGGCCTCACTTGAAAGGCAGCTGAAGAGATGGCAAGAGTTGGGCATTGTTGCTGTGAATTATTTCTACACTAAGTAGGAATCACCCTTAAAGGGGTCTGTTCTTAGGCTCCTCAGCTATCACCAACAGAGGGGAATTCACCGTCCTGGGCTCACTAGCAGGGAGCATTGGAAAGCCCTCCTAGGGAATGAGTGTTCCAATCTCCGTACTCTGTAAATGAGAATCCATAGCATGTTGGGCAATGCACGCAACTAGACCATGGTAATGACAGCAAAAACTTTCAACAAATTAATGATCCTGGTCCAAGATGATTTCATCGAGGCCAATTGTCCCCAGAAGCGATTCTGGAGAACAGAGGCTCCCATGACATTAGTATGAACAGGAAACATATCAATGGGAGAAAGAGTAGGCAAAATTGAACCATTCCATTTATTACTAGGGTGCTGTACTCGTCAGTTGGCCAGGAAACTGTCAGGATTTTCGAATTTGTTTTACCGTGGAAAGTTGGGTTTTTTTTCCCCCTTTGCAAAATAAAGTAAAAGACATGCATTTGAGAGCATATACTGTGAGAAACGCTGTTCGAGACCACCCTGCCGCAAGCCAGTTACGGAGTCTTCAATGGAAGGAGAAGGGGGAGCAGTGTCTGGATTTGGAGCTAGAGAGATGAGGGTTCGAGTCTTAGCGCTATCCCTGCCAAACTGTGGGGCCCCGGACACGCTTCGTAACCCCTCATCTCTGAGGTGCCTTTACTTACCAATGAGACTAACACTAGTGCCTACCTCATCTCACTGCTGAAAAATACAAACACAGCTGTGCAAATAAAACTCTTAACATAGAACACGGCACACGGGGGTTCCATTTATAAGAGAATTCATTCAATTATCTAGTATTTCTCTAATTAAGCCTATGGCCACAGCTTTTTTATTTCATTGTTGTTGTCAGGTGCCATCAAGTCGGCTCCGACCCATAGCTCCCAATTGACTGAACATGAGGTACTTCTCCAGGGACGGGTCTCTCCTGACGATATATCCAAAGTATGGAAGATGAAATCTTGCCATCCTTGCCTCTAAAGAGCTCTCAGGACTTCTTCCAGACAGACTGGTTTGTCCTTTCAGCAGAGCATGGTATCTTTCAATATGCAATATTCTTCTGCAGTACCACAATTCAAATGCACTGATTCGACTTCGGTCCAACGTCCACACGCATAGGAGGCAATGGAGAGTACTACGACTTGGTCAGGTGCACCTGAGCCCTCAAGTAACATCCTTGCTCTTCAATACTCCACAGAGGTCTGAGCAGCAGATTTAACTAACGCAATACATCTTTTGATCTCTTGACTGATACTTCCGGGAGCATTGACAGCGTATTCAGGTAAGACAAAACCCGACAACTTCAACCTTTTCTCCATGATGTTACCTATTGTCTTTTATTTTAAGATTTTTTTTCCTCCCTGACTGGCATTGCTTTATGAACCTTTCTCTTCAAAATCAAATGTAAGAATTATGAGATTTGAACAGAATTCTTAAATGCTGACATCTTTGTTTACAGAACTGTTTTACCCTGGCAGAAGTTATTATTTAATCAGGCCAACAACTGTCTTGGGAAACAGAAGTCAAATGGAGAAATAGTTGAATTAAATAAGCAGCTCTACCCAACATGGTGGCATCATGGTTACGGATTGGGCTTCGATCCACAAGGCGGGTCGTTCAAAACAGGCAGTTTTTCTGAGGGAGAAAGACGGGACTTTCTACTCCCATCGAGTTACAGACTCCGAAGCGCACAGGGGCAGTTCTACCCTGTCCCATAGGGTCACCGTGAGTTGGCATCATCTTGATAGCAGTGAGTCAGTGTGAGTGTCCAATACTAGCCATCACCAGATCTTCTCCCATCTTGCAAAGTAGCACCCCCACCCCCCCACGGGCCTTTGTAGGTCCTCAAAATAGGAACAGAAGGTGACAGGGTAGACATATGAGGACCCTACTCCTTCTTAAAACTGCACAATGGCTCCTTATGAAACTCCAACCCAATGTCAGGGAGTGAACTAGTCTAGTCCAGGCAACCACAGACGACGCCAAATGGATTCTCGGGATGCACAGCAAAGCCCATGGACCTGTGACAGGCCCAAGTCTTGAACTGTCTGCTGATGACTTGTTGTCAAACACACTGAGAAAGAGGGTTCTAAACTTTTTAAAAAATCATTTTATTGGGGCTCATACAGTGCTTATCACAATCCATACATACATCAATTGTATAAAGCGCATTTGTACACTCACTACCCTCATCATTCTCAAAACATTTGCTCTCCATATAAGCTCCTGGCATCAGCTCATTTTCCCCCTCCCTCCCCGCTCCCCCCTGCCTCATGAACCCTTGATAATTTTTAAATTATTATTTCGTCATATCTTACATTGTCCGACATCTCCCTGCACCCACTTTTTAATTGTCTGTCCCCCTGGGAGGAGGTTATATGTACATCCTTGTAATTGGTTCCCCCTCTCTACCCCACTCTCCTTTCACCCTCCCAGTATTGCCACTCTCATCACTGGCCCTGAAGGGACCATCTGTCCTGGATTCCCTGAGTTTCCAGTTCCTATCTGTACCAGTGAACATCCTCTGGCCTAGCCAGATTTGTAAGGTAGAGCTAGGATCATGATAGTGGGTGGGGAGGAAGCATTTAGGAACTACAGGAAAGCTGTATGTTTCATTATTGCTACACTGCACCCTACCTGGCTCGTCTCCTCCCTGTAATGACCCTTCTATAAGGGGATGTCCAGTTGCCTACAGATGGGATTTGGGTCCCCACTCCGCTCTCCCCCCTCATTCACAATGATATGATTTTTTGTTCTTTGATCCCTGATACCTCATCCCTTCGACACCTCATGATCACACAGGCTGGTGTGCTTCTTCCAGGCTGGTGGGCTTTGTTGCTTCTGAGCTAGATGGCCACTTGTTTACCTTCAAGCCTTTAAGACCTCAGATGCTATATCTTTTGATAATGGGCACCATCAGCTTTCTTCACCACATTTACTTATGTACCCATTTGTCTTCAGTGATTATATTGGGGAGGTGAGTACACACGATATGATTTTTTGTTCTTTTATGCCTGATAACTTATCCCTTCGCTACCTCATGATCACACAGGCTGGTGTGCTTCTTCCATGTGGGCTTTGTTGCTTCTGAGACAGATGGCCGCTTGTTTACCTTCAAGCCTTTAGGACTCCAGATGCTATATCTTTTGATAGCCGTGCTCCAGAGGATCCTAAATTTGAAAGCACACACCTCAAGTCTGGATACCTGAGAAGAAAAATTATACATTCTGTGCTGGGCAGAGACCCTGAGGCTGAGTGGGCACCATGAGCAGGGAGCCCAAGGTCATGTGGAGCATTTCCAAGAGCCATAGTGCTCTGGATTGGATTGTGTCTCCCCAAAATATGTGTTATAAATCCTAATCTCTATGTCCGTAGTTATAATCCCATTTGGGAATGGGTTGACTATATTAATGAGGCAGGATCGGTGTAAAGTGTCTTAAAGCAAACTCTTTTGAGAGGTCAGAGAGATTAAACAAGCAAATGAGATGGGGCAGGACATGTGCCAACCCTGCGGAGGAACCTGGGAACAGGAACCGAGGGACCTTCCACTAGAGCCAACAGAGAGAGGAAGCTTTCCCAGGGATTCAGTGCACTGAGTTCAAACTTCTAGCCTCTTAAAACGTGTGAAAATAAGTTTCTGTTTGTGATAGCCACCTCTTCATGGAATTTCTTTATTGTCCAACTGAGTAACTAAGACACATGGCTTCCAAGCCGGAATCTCTAGAGGGCAGTGTCTGCGCACAATTTCCAACCAGTCACAAATCTTCATGGACTCGATGTATTCTTCCTAAGGGGCCACTCAAGGAGTCCCCAGTTGGTTCAAGTGACTACGTGAGGGACTACTAGCCAAAAGGTTGATGGTTCAAACCCTCCTAGAGCCTACTTAGAGGACACGCCTGGTGATCTGCTTCCAAAAGGCCTCAGCTTTAAACACTCTATAGAGCAATTCTATAATTAGATAAACTAAGGCCAGCATGAGTCAGAAGCAACTCAGAGAGAATACAACAACGTCAAAAGGGCCACTTGGGCTGGCTAAAATGCAAGATCACTTGCATTTTGACTGAAATTCTGTTAGCTTGGAGTTACGGTATGGCTAGTTTTCTCACACTCAGCAAATTGCTAGTGACAGTTTTATCTCTTCCAGGAAAAGGTAAAAAGATGAATTCTTCTTTAACAAACCAGGTTTATTAGATAAAAATATATATTTCTAATGGGTTTCATGGCAAGAATTAAAATATTAGTCGCATTTCTGCCATAACCTTACCTCTAAGTCAAGCTGGCTCAAAGCGAGGTACATGCTTTATTTTGCATTATGATGTTCCCCGAAACACAGTCTAATGTGACATCCTCGGTTTTTACCCAGAATCAGTTTAAGAAATGGTCAGGCAAAGAATGCTCCAGTACTTCATGTGAGGATTTATTTTATGGAAAATACATAGTCCTTTCAGTGCTCTTGTCCTGTGCATAGTCGACTGGACTTTAGCGACAGGAACATGTTTGTCTCTTCTAACAAAACAGAGGCTTATGCACTGAATTGAATTCCAGAACCAATTGGATGACACCTCACAGGAACAACAAAAACAAGAATAAAGAAGGCAAAGGTGATGAAGAATTTCATTCTGAGCTTCCGGGAAGCCAAAGCAGGAAGGAATATAGCTCATATCCCTACAGGTATCTCAGTATTTCCCCTGTACATCCTCAGATAGCTGCCATCAAGTTGACTGACTCGCTGGGATCAAGGAAACAGAACAAAACACTGCCTGGTCCTGGGCCATCCTCATAAACACCAAGATATTCAAATCCTTCAAGGCGGCTACTTGTGTAAAACATCTCACCAGGGTCTCCCTCTCTTTGGTGGTCTTCTTCACCAAACAGAATTCAGCCCTGTTGTTGACACCACCAAAGCCAGCCAGTGGGGCACTGTTCTGTTGTGATAAATAGATTTTCATCAACTGGTTTTTGAAAGAAGATCACCAGGCCGTTCTTCCCATTTGAATCTGGAAGCTCCCTTGAAGCCTCCACCACCAGAGACCCCGCTGGGATTCAAGGTACTGATGGCATAACTTCCGGGAACACGGCAACATAGAAGCCATCAAAGCACAACTAGCAGACAGACAGCCGGGGGTGTGGGGGTCTGATTCTCCCATAATTTCATGATTTTTTTACATGTCTTTTAAAAACTGGTTGTTTTTAAAACTAGTCTTTTACAACACTGGTTATAAGCCATCTCAAGTTGTATTTGTGGAAACAGACTAACGAATGAAAGAATCCTAGGTTCACAGAACAGAGTCAGTAATTGGGCTCTCAACCACTTCTTGCCAAACCTGCTGCATGTCCCTGGACACGGCGCCCTTCCAGCCCTCCCTCCAGCCCTGCACGGTCCTCCTGAAGCCTTTCTCAGTCACTGCATCACAGACACCTCGCACTTGGAGCCATCGGGCTGACAGATGGTGTGAGGACCCAGCTCTAGGCAAACGGAATCCCTGAGCACGTAGTCCAAAGGCCATCTGTTCCCATATTTCCATTGATACCACGTCTGGGCTGCCTTCTGCCTTGGCAGATTTCAGGGTCGAGGCGGGTTCCCAGCCACCCCTCCAACCTCACAGCTACGGACTGTGGAGGGAGAAAAAGGGGAAAGAGCAAGACGTGGCAGCTCCAGTCTATGGCCAACTGTCCAGCCACACTCATACCATAGGGACATGACACCAACAGCAGTAATACTGGCAGCTGGGATTGTGCCATAGTATGTAAATCATATTTCATGGTGTGTGCCCCTCTACTAGGAAGGGGTCCTGGCAGTGCCGTGAGGAAGTGCTCAGATGACAACGGAAAGGTCAGGGATACAAACTCCCAGTGGGAGAAAGATGGGTCGGCCTGTGTCTTTATAGATTGTAGCCCTGGGAGCCCAGGGGTGGTTCTATTCTGCCCAATGGGATCTCTATGAGGATCTGAAACGATCACTAGGAGGGCCCTAGGGGATTGCTATGGAGATCTTATATGATCAACCGTACATGAATGAGCATGCGTGTGTTTATGTTGGCATGCTAGCGACACTATCAGTTCCCCTACGATGAGAGACAGGCCTTCAAGACGTGCCTCGCTCCTACTTTTAAAATGAGCAGCACTCTGCATCTGCTCTCCTAAAACGGCAGCAGTTTCTTGGCGTTGATAGCATCCACTTGCACGCAAAGGACTCAAAAGCTAAAGTCCTTACAAGACCTGAGGGAGAACCATCACGAACCAGTTACGGATAGCTACAAGAGCCTTGACAAGAATGATTTTTACCCATATTCCAGCCAGGCACTTCTTCCAAGTTGAACGAACTCCGGCTGAACGAAGATGATTTCCCTGACAAAGAAGTGCTCCTTCACAGACTCTGCTATCTGCCTCCTCCCTAGTCCCTTCCCTTGCCTGTCTCTCCTAGAGAGTAACTGGAGGGAAGATGAAAGAAAAGGAGACACACATGTATGAATGGATGAAACGGAAAGGTTCACCACCATCCAAGGGGTAGAAGAGCTACCCTTACAGTGAGTACAACTTGCTCCCAATACCTATTTCCAACCTTCTCCTGAAGCTCAGGGGCCCAAAGCCAGGCCTTCCCATCTCCTTCCCTCGGTGTGAATGTTGACTGTCCCTCACAGAAGGCTGGCTTCTCTGTTGTTGTTTTTGGAAAAGAAATGCTTCCTTCCAAGAGTTCCCCGCCCTGTTAATATCTGTGTTTGGCTCTCCGAGCCCCTGGACACAGTACTAGGGATTTTGTCTGGTCTGAGTTCTGGAGCTCATGATTTCTTCTCAGTCTTCTCAGGCTCTCTGGACCACACTGAGTTACGATCCAGGCCTCCATGGACCGGACTGATGCTTAACGGATCCCCTAAAATGTTTCATTCTTCCTCCACGTGTCCCTCTCCAACAACATAGCTCATTATCAGTCACTCAACCCATTTAACAAAGAGATAAATGCCATTGGACCCAATGCCAGCCCCCAACAGATTGCCCTAGCCCATTTTTTCTGGCCCACCTGGAATGAGGTTTAACATGCCTCTTGGCGATCATGTTCTCAGATTAATTTTTGCACACAGGCACTGACTGGCACACCAAGTGGTACCAATACCACCCCTGTGAAGCCAACTATACCCCACCACATTATGGTGGGAACACTAAGAGGCTCTGGGGCCATGCGGCTGAACCATCAAAGAGCTGTCCACCTGGGACCCAGAAACTTTGGGGGAAATGGTGTTTGTTGTATTGCTGGAAGCAATTATCTTCTCTGCCTCTCCCCAGGCTCCCTCCCCCACCACATTTACATACAACACCTGTGCAGTGCTACTGAGTTGCTATTTTACCCAGTAGATAGTTAGTACTTAGGTATCTGAGCAATGCACTCTTCCTATCTTGCCCTTTGACTGTAAGTTCCTTGAGGGCTTGGCTGTTTCTTTGCCCTTCATGAAGTACTTCTCCAAAGACTCACTTTGTCAGTTCCATCAGAGCTGGCTAGCTATTCAATCAAAATAGAAATTGGCTCTGGCTAGTCATTCAGATAGAAAGCTAGTCAGAATTGAAAATATACATTAAATATACATGGACATAATAATAACTGCCTATATAGTCGTACTACAGATTAAGAATTGAATGCTTACATCTCCTAAGGAATATAGGGTATTGGCATTCTTATATTGTAGACGGGGAAGATGAGGCTCTGAAAGATTAGGTGATCCACTAAATCACATAGCACACAAGTGTAGAACCAAAGGCAGAAGACTGGCCTTCTAAGGATGAATGTAGCACTGTTTACCATTCTCTGCTATCAAAACAAAGTGGAGGGAGACCTAGATGTAATTTCCGAATAGTATGCTCTCGCCCTGATCATCACATCTACAAATCCAAGGGTTGGTCCTTCCTAAAACTACAGATGATACATTGCAAACAGCTGAGTGTTTGGCAGCACTTAACCTCTGAGAGCACCTACGTTAGTTAAACAGAACTATACTTTCAAAGTCATGAGCTTGTGACAAGGCAGAGACCACCGCAACCAGAGGCAGACACTACTTGAGGGCTGAACCTAAAGATGAGCAGCCGAACAATGGAGTAGAAAATAAGAGGTGTGGTGGGGGGTACAAAATAGAGGGAGGATGGAAGAAGGCATCGAGGGGTAGGAGGAAGAGAGAAGAGAAGTGGGAATGGAGAACGGAAAGAAGAGCAGCAATAAAAGGGGGAAAAGAAGAAGGACACCAATGTCTAGAGTGCCTGCTACATGCTTCTCCCCGTGACGGAGGGAGGGGGTTAACAAATACTACAGTTGGGGTCAGCTTCTCTCTACGTATCAGCCATCAGCGATTAAAATCACAGAAACTAAGGTGCAAATGGAATGAAGTTAAACACTGTTGGATCTTCAGATAAATCAAAGACAAAGGAGAATAATACAAGGGGGTACCCCCCCGCCCCCCAATGGAACATGTCCCCTGGGCAGAGCATTCACTGTAGTATGCATTTTTCCCACGAGGTGAGCATCAAGCAACTCACTCTGAGTCAGTGCAAGGAGTGGCATCACCCGGGAAGGTTCTCTCTCGTCACAGTGAACTTTTTCGTAAAAGCCATTTCACTCTAACCTCGTCTGTTTGTTTTTAAAATACTTTTATTGGGGGCTCTTATGTCTCTTACCACAGTTCATACATTCATCCATTGTGTCCAGCACATTTATACATATGTTGCTATCATTTTCAAGGCATTTTCTTTCCACCCGAGCCCTTGACATCAGCTCCTCATTTTCCCCTGCTCCTTCCCCTGCCCTCCCTCCCTCCCTCATGAACCCTTGATAATTTATACATTATTATTATTTTCATATCTTATATCTTTTCTGTTGTTTGTCCCCCTTGTAGGGGGTTATATATTGATCCTTGTGATTGATTCCTCCTTATATATCCTGGATTCCCTGTGTGATGGGCTCTTATCTGGCAGTGTACCTGTCAAACCTTGGGGGGGGGGTGTTGTAGGGGTTTTTTTGATGACTGATTTAAGAGAACAGCATGTGACTATGAAATTTTGTTTCCTGCTTGGGGAAAAATGCCGCAGAAACTGGTGTAATGTTGAACACAGTTTACAAGGACAGCACTATGGGAAAAACTCAAGTCTACGAGTGGTTTTCTCATTTCAACAAAGTGAACTGTTGACTGATGACAAACCTCGTTCTGGACATTCGTCAACTTCCTGAAAGGACTAAAATGTCAACTCATAGTGCATTTGGAGTTCGTTCCACCAGGTCAGACTGTTAATCAATCTTTTTATTTAGAGGTTCTGAAGAGATTGCGTAACAGTGTGCAACAAAAAGTTCTGTTTTGTGGCAGACGGGGGACTAGTCTTAACACCACAACAATGCACCTGCTTATGCAGTCATCTCCGTGAGCCAGTTTTAGGCAAAAAAAAAAAAAAAAAAAAACCCCAAAAAACCCCCAAAAACCCCAGCATGCCTCTCTTGCCCCATGCACCTGACACACCTAACCTCACTCCAGGCAACTTTTTTTTTTGTTTCCACAAATGAAAGGAACATGAGTGGAGAGTGATTTGATGATGTGGAAGAGGTGAAGAAAAATTTTAAAAATGTTTCCAAGAATGGAATCGCAAATTTGACAAATGTATTAAGTGTATTGGAGAGTACTTTGAAGGTGATAAGGTTGTTTTGTTAAAAAAATTAAATTAAGACCTAGCTTTGAAAATTCCATATTTTTGGAGGGACCCCCCTCATATATTAGAGTTCGAAGGAAGACTAAAGAAAGAAGAAAAATGGTCGGCCAAAGGAGACTCCATCAAAAGTTATCGTCTAACTAAAGAGGCCAGGGTAGCATTTGTGGAAGAGGAGATGCGGCTCAGAGTGAAGATGGAGCCTGCATTTGAGACCAGTGGCTTTAGGAGTGAGAAAGCTATGAGGAGAAGACAAAAGACACAGCCAGCAGTGTGCGTGAAAGAGGAGAGGGCATGGCGTCATTCTTGGGACCTTCCTATGCAAGGGGCCCCAAATAAATGTACCTTTTATTGGCAAAATACATTTTGATCTAATATCCATGTCTGTGTTCATTCACTGTTTAGTAGTCACTGGTGGTCCATCTGTCCTGGGAGGGCATCGGGCTAATGAATCTCTCAGGACAGAACCCATCGACTTCAACTTTCTTGGAAGGGGGATTCATGATGACATCAGCCACATACAGGTATTTGATTGATCTTTTTACATGGTGTGTGTTTGAGGTAAAATTCTACACAAAAATTAGGTTGCCGTTCAACAACCCATATGCAAATTTTTCTGTGACAGCTTATGGTCCTCCCCATGTGTCAGCCCTGTCACCATGTTCACCTGTGTGCTGTTTCCATCTACCCAGTTCCCCTTCCCCTTCTTGCCTTCTCGTCTTTTCTTTGGGATCAATGCTGACCTTCTGGTCTCATAGAGTTGATGGTTCCCAGGAGCACACTCCTCACGGTACTTGTGCTTATTTTAGAGACGAATCTGTTAGCTGACTGAAAGGTGGCAACTGGTGGTTTTTGACATAGATAGTAGATCTCGTGGTGGTGAGGAGATTGTTGATAGAGCCAACAAAGCAAATCAAAATGGTAACTATGGCAGTGCTGCTGATAGTGGGGATGATGATGAGCAGGGTGGTACGGGGTAGTGCAGAAGGCAACTACTATATGGAAACATGGCAGTGGTGGAGAAAGGGAAATCATGCTGATGGCAGTTGGAAAGACCACTAGCCATATGGGTCACCAATGGTGAAACAACATTCTGTGAGGTGTGTTCACACATCATTAAACTAGAGCACTGTCTGCCTCAGAACCCTTCCTGGAGATATCTCTGATGGTCAAGGCAATGGCCACTGTCCCCCGTAATGCCTAATAAGAAGAGTGGGGAGTCTGTGGGGGCTGCTTCTTTCTCATCAGAGCTGTTAGTAACATTTTTATTTTACAACAAACGGTGTCATCTAAGAATTCCCAGGAGAATTTTCTTAGAAATCATGTAAGCCATGTGGTTCTCAACCCAGGTGGACATCAAAAACCTGATGTTAGAACCTCGTTCCATACCAAGCAACTGAATTAAATCTAACAGAAACGGGGATGATGACAAGAACATTTTGCAAACACTTCCGAATGATTCTGATGAATTCAATGGGTGAATTCATCAGAATGTTTTATATAAGGGAGAACCACAACTCACACAGCGGCAGATCTGAACCAGAAGGGGACTGCCTCACCAGTTCACTGCTACCAACTTGCTATTCAATCTCATTGCCACAGTCCCGCTAAAGAAATGCCCGCGAGTGTGGGGACCCCACAGAAAAAGGACAAAGGAGGCATAATGGAGAAATGAAGAAGGTGGATCAGAGCAATGTGTGGCTTTTCGTGGACCAGAGCCCAGGTGGTGCTCTGGAGAGAGACTCTCCCAAAGCCAGCTCCTCTCTCCACGCCAACTCTCCTCTCCATCCCACCCACATCATGGTCACATATTTGGGATCCCTGGGGATGCAAGTGTGAATTCAATTCCACAAAACCCACATCCCACCTGGCCCAGTTCCCAAACTGTCTAAGGGTCCATCCAGCCCTTGTGAGACCCAGAGCTCAGAAGAAACATGCTCATACTTTCTTGGTGGGAACTTTGATCTTCAAGAATTCCGCCTCTCTGGTCAGCACCTGCCATGGGGCGTGAATCCGGACAAAGATGGATCCCTGGCTTTTACTCTGCAAGGTACAAAAAAAAAGAAGAAATGGAAACACTTAGAAGGACATAGCTTAAATTCTTCAACTCCCCAGCTCCCTCCGACCAGAAGACCTAAGGAACCAGTTGTTCCTTCAGCTTCTGACTTTTGCTCTTTTTAAACTTCACCAAGTACCAGTCCCCTCCAAGCCATACCCCTTCCACCAGTTCTATTCCAGGAAGGCGACCATCAAACATTACAGACTAGTATTCCCAAAAAAAATGTACCCTAGAAGCCTGGTGGCTTCAGAGGGAAAAAGAATTCAAATGATTGTGTGCACAGGTTTTTAATGTAAGATATTGTGATTTTTCCAGAAATCCCATCATACTCTCACTAACAGTTGTCCAGTGGCAGGATTCAATGAACAGTGTGCAACTCATTTCCATTCATCGGTTCACTGTTTATTGTACATTTTGAAGTTGTATTCTACTATAGTGTTGTAGCTCCAATGCATACCGGTGGCTCCTTGAAGGCTGAAAGTAGTGATATCAATAATAATGTGGACAGTGCAGCTCAAACAATGGCGTAACCCTCAGCCATGGTGAGCACTCCGCTGACTACAGCACTCCAACTACAGCACATGCAACTACGTTCTGGGACAAGTGCTTTGGGAACATGCTGATCTCATCCAAAGAGTCCAAGATAACAGAGAAGAAAAGGAAATGCAGTCAGACGAACTTGAATATTAGGTTTTGTTGGCTCAACAAGTCATTTGTCCCTCGTTAAAAACTTGTCCGTTCTCTGGGCCTCCCGTAACACAAGAACACTTTGTTCTGATAACCCAGCATTCTTTGATGCTCACCTTCCTGACACAATTGCTGAAGACAAAATGGGTACAGAAGCAAATGTGGTGAAGAAAGCAGTTTGTGCCCAACTATCAAAAGATGTAGCATCTGGGGTCTTAATGGCTTGAAGTCAAACAAGCAGCCATCTAGCAGGGAAGCAAATAAGCCCACATGGAAGAAGCACACCAGCCTGTGTGATCCTGAGGTGTCAACAAGATCTGGTATCAGGTATCAAAAGATCCAAAACTAACAAGTATACCAATGTGAATGAGGGAGGTTGAAGTGGAGACCCAAAGCCCATCTGTAGACAATTGGACATCCCCCCATAAAAGGGTTATAAGGAAAGGATGATTCACTTAAGGTGTAGTATAATATGGATGAATCACATATCATTTCTCTAGTTCCTTAATGCTTTCCGCCCAGCTAGATCAGAGAACACACATTGGTACAGATAAGAGCTCTCAATACATGGAATTCAGGACAGATAAACCCCTCAGGAACAGTAGTGGGAGTAGTGAGATCATGAGGGCAAAGGGGTGGTCAGGTAGGGAAAAGGAGGAGAAAAGGGGAACCCATCACAAGATTAGGTATACAGACCCCCCCCCCAAGGGGATGAATGACAGAAATGTGGGTGAAGAGAGGCACTGGACAGTGTAAGATATAAAATAACAAAATATAACTGATCAAGAATCCAAGTGGGTGGGAGGGTGGGGAAGGGAGAGGTAAAAAGAGGAGCTGATACCAAGGGGCTCATGTAGAAAATGTTTTGAAAATGATGATAGCAACGTATATACAAATATGCTTGATACAATTGATGTATGGAATATTAAAAGAGATGTAAGAGCCCCCAATAAAATGACTTCAAAATAAATACATAAATAGAAGCCCGTGTTAATGGAGGTGGGGTGGGGAACCCCCCAAACTTGTCCATATAGAACACGAAGCCCAGCAGAGTCCTTGCCTCATCTACAAAGTATAAGCGCCATTTGTCCTCTTGTCACTTCCACTCGTGGAAATCCTCTATGTGTCAGAGTGGAACTGTGTGTCCCATAGGGTCTCCTGGGCTGGGGTTTCACAAGTCCACCGCCTGGTCTTTCTTCCAAGGTACCTCAGGTGCATTCACACTATCAATCTTTTGGTTAGTAACCAAGAGCCTAATCATTCTGGCCCCCCAAGGGTTCTAAGACCTCATTTTCTTTTCCAGAGCAAGCACATACAGAAAAATATTTTCCAGTGTGAATTTCATTTTGTCTTAAAAGCCTGACTTGAATGGTTAAAACCTTATCATCTGATCCCCCCCCCCCCACCCCTCTGATACACTTTGGGCCGGATCTGGTTTTCCATAGTTTCTGTATGTGTGTGTGGTTTTTTGGTGTGTTTGGTATTCATACTGGGATTTAGCTCTGATGTGTTTTGTCATTAGGGCGTAGCCGTCTTGAATTTTCGTTATGTGTTATTCTGTTTTCAGGTATAAGGAATCCAGGATGGATGAACCTATAGAGGCAGCAAGTAGAATAAGGGCTCTTGGGGGGGGGCGGGTTAAGGGGAGGGGGTGAAAGAGTCAGTATCGAGGAGTCCCAGAGGAAGGAAATGTCTGAAAGGGACTGTGGCAGCAAGCGTACGACACTGCTTGCTGTGACTGAACTATGGAACAGTGTGAGGGCTGTAATAGCGCCCAATAAAATGGCTTTGGAAAGAGATGAAAGTCTGGTAGAGGGGAAAAAAAACAAACAAACAGAAAGGCAGATTAATATCCCATTATTTGTAAGAAGCTTACAAAACGACCTGCCAAGTCCACCGCACGCTTTGTGTCCAGAGAGAAGGTGAAGCAAGCGGAGAGCCAAGTCCCTTCTTCAGTTGCTCGCTGGCAGTGACAGGGTGTCTGTGGACCACATGCCTCCCCCACGTGGAGATGCCCTTGGAGGCCAGAGTGGGGGGCGGGTGTTGGCCAGAGTGTTTCACAGAGAGAAGCGGCGCTCCTAGCTTTTGGTGTCATTCACCCTGACAGACCGCGTTCCCAGAGAAGGCATCTTCTTGTTTAAGATTTAGTGTGAATCCTGCAGTGCAGGGCACCTGGACATCAGTACAGCAAAGGCACCCACCTTGGTGCTATTATCCACGTGAAAACCGCAGTCCCTTTGGAATCTTTGTCCCCAACTCTGTTCACCAAGAACCGTGGCTGTTCAGAGGCACGTCCTCTGATCTGGTCTTAATGTTGAAGATAGTGGTGGAAACCATCAACCTGCAGTTACCTAGCTCGCAGGGCGCTGAGCAGAGAAATAGGTAGCAAGTGGCAGTGCTTCTTCCCACAGAGGTACACCAGCCAATCATGAAAGAAGGACTGAGATTGAGAGCTAGGATATGATTCTTACAAACGAAATTCTGACACATGGGGGACCTCGCTTGTGTCCAAAGAAAACTGTGTTCTGCAGGAGTTTCAGGTCTGATTTTTCAGACACAGATCCCCAGAGCTCGCGTCCAAGGTGTCTGTGAGCAGACTAGAACCCTCAACTCCACGCCTAGCGGCTTAGCCATGTGGATCATCCAGGGATTCTGACAGAGTAAAGCTGGATAGCAGGGCGTATCTGTCACCGCATTGATCGCCGGGGCTGATTCAGATGGTCTCTCTGCCTGATCAGGTGTCCCCTTCCTCCCTCACACTCCGTGAGCACCCCCCCCCCATGCTGAGCATATGGTTTGAAGAGGCTGGCCTTCTGCGATGGAAAGAAAATACAGAGGAGTAGCTGCATCCCCTGCTGGAACCTCGAGCAAACTCTCAAAGTAAGGCTCTCTCTGTGACTTTCAATGATGACCCCAAATATACCAAGTCATTCAGATCTCTGGAGCCCATCTACTCCACTTCTGGGATAAAATCCCAAGCTTTATATAAAAATAAATCCACTTCTCAAATAGAAGAGTGACTTGCGGTGTAAAAGGCTTAGGTAGCCCATAATTTGCAAGTATTGAAAATGACCAGCAGGGTCACCAAACCTAACTAATGAGTGCTCATTAGGTGCCAGGACTGAGCTGGCTGGTTGCATGCTTTAGTGCCCATAATATCTAGAACTGGTCCTATTGTTACCTCTACTCTATAGTTGAGGAAACCAGGGCAGAAAGAATTCATTAATTTATCCAGAGTACACTAAGCACCCAAGCCCCACTGCCACCAATTTAATTATGACTCATAGCAACCCTATAGGACAGCATGAAACTGCTTTTTATGGTTTCCCAAACTGTAAATATTTGGGGTAATGGGGAGCTGACCATTCTTCTGGAGAGCAGCTGGTGGGTTTGAACCACCGTCAACCTTGCAGTCAACAGTCCAACATCAAACCGGTTGTGCTCTAAGACGCCTTGAGTTACATGATAAACGAAAGACCAAGTGCACTGCCCTGGAGTCAATTCCAACTCAATCCTTCCTCCACCCCCTTCCTTACTCACTCACCCCAACATGTAGCCACTCTGTAGGACAGAGTAGAACTGCCCTTTTAGGTTTCTGAAGTTGTAAAATCTTTATGGCGTGACCCTTAAGATCATGGTCAAACCCAGTATTCACACCCAGGTAGCCTCTGCTCTGCTTGATGAATTGTCTTCTCTTACTGGCTTGTTGCTGAATGCATTTAAAAGCAACATCCAAGGACCGCGACAGGACACAGAGACCCTTTTAGACTAAAATAGAACGAGGGAATGGATAAGGAACTGGTATGACAGCTCGACGATGAAAACACCCAGCCTCCGGCTCCCAAGGGCGACACCGTTCTGACAGAGCCGGAAAGAGGCCTGCAGCGAGCCAGCTTCCTAATTTCCATCTTTGGACTATCCGAACTCTTAGGGTCATCAATCACGTCCTGCTACTTCTAAGAATAAGTTGAGGTTTTCTAATTTAATGAGACTGAAGGGTAAGGAAGGCAACCATCTTTGGACTTGACCTGCTGCCTGATACGTTTTAGATCATAGATCACGACTGGTATCATTTTCCTCATGTGTGCAAAATCATGATGCGATTGATTATAAGTCATTGTTTTTTCTTTAGTTTTAAATTGGGATGAATCCTCTTCAACTTAAGCGAATCAATGGCTCATGTATAAGTATGCTCACTATCCATTAAATGGCTGCAGATGTTCAAAGTTTGAGGAAGGCGTATGAGTCAAACAGTCCTATCAAGGGCTGATGTTACTCTATTCTTTTGCTAATCTATTGCAGTTCATATTTGCCTCCTTCCCTTTAATCATTTTTTCAGAGGCTAACTAGCTCAAACCAGATCCAGTCAGAAGATAACCAGCCCAAACCAGACCCAGCTAGTTCGGGCCCTCACACACACAGGGTCAGAGTCTTTCAGTCCGTGGAACCAAATTGCTAAACCCTGCAGCAGAATGCCGTGCTTTCCCAGAGCATTTGTGCAGTGAGTTAAAAACTGCACAGCCTAATACATCATTCCACCAGTTCCTAGTCCAACCCATCCCCTTTGTATGAACATGTGTAACCCTCTTGCATTTTCCTATAAAACCGAAAACCCCTAGTCAGATCTGAGACTTGTCCTCCGGCTCCCTACTTGTCGCTTTGTAATAAATCTACTCCCTCTTTCTCAAAGACCAGTTTCCAAAGAGTGGATTTCTGTGCAGAGCCAGCAGAGATTTTCTTTGAATCATTTGCAGGAGAGTGAGGGTGAAATCTCACTGTCTTGATGGCAGACAGCTAGCTCTTCCCGGATAGCCACCCTTCCCTTTTAATTAAGCATAAAATGTGACCGTTTGGTTTTGCGTCAGCTTGCCTGGGCATCAGCAGTTTGCAGTTGATACCTGCTCCTTGGTGTGGTCTAATATCATGTAAACAACTCTATTCTGGGGTCTGCTTCGAGCAGCAAAGGAGGTGTAAAGGGATTGGGGGGATAGCTGTCTTGTTCTGCAGGTCGCCGTTCTGCCGCAATTGAAAGGCAGGTTCCTGGGGGTATGTCCTACTCTGATTTAAGAAGACTCTGTGGGAAGGTTTTCTCCCTTCTTGATGTTCTGGATCCTGCATTTGTCTCATTAAACTCTGGTTCTTTGGACCTGAGTCAACAGCCTACTATGCTGCCTGTCAACCACAGAAGTTATCAGTGGCCTGTCATCTTGGCGCCTGAATCTGGATTCAACCATCTCTGCCTCGACCAGCCCATGGTCTCCCAGCTTCCTGGTTAGTTTTCCTGTTTCCTCTTTGCTCACGACCCCAGCAGCTAGCCGAGTCAGGAAAAGCTTCCTGCTTAGCATCTGACCTACAGCCTTGAACCAGACTAAACTTACACACTTGTGCAACTATGGAAAGCACTTTTCGATATAAATTTCTTTCTTTATATGCACATATAAGTGCCAATGCCGTTATTTCTCTAGAGAACTCAGCCTGACACACATACAAAAACAAGTCTCTATCTCCCAGCTTCCCCTGACAATTAGGTATAATCACAACATTATGATCACAGCCCATGAGATAAAGGAAGTGATAGAAGGGAAATTTCACCAAGAAGCTTCTGGAAACCTCAAGCAAATGAATGGGGTTCCCCCCCCCCCCATATTCTTCCCCTTCTCCAATCTGCCGCTCTGATCCTGAGTACAGCGCCTCAGATCGTGACATCAAAGGCAAGGTCAGAATCGGCAAAGGTATCAGGTGATAACCTGACTGGTGTCTGACTCTATGGAGAGGCGGAGTGGCTGTGCACCAGCTCCTGGATTTTCATCCGCAGAAAGCTAAGGTCTTCGTGTGTTTAGCAACTGAGTTCTTAGCGTCTCTAACTGCTGCAGAATAATGTTGTACTAACTAAAGGAGCTTCTTACCCCCTCCCCAATGCCAGGAAGCTAATTCCCTCCAGGACTCTCCTCTGTTCTCCTCCAATGGAATGTGCTGTAGACGAAAAGGAAGGCTGGAATGCTGTTTTGTGGTGTTCACACCCAGTGATCACGTTCCTTTCATGCCATACGATATCATCACCTGTTCGTAGAGGGAAAGTCTAGGAGCTGCTGTGGGAGATGGGCTGTCGTGACAACACCCCCTGAAGAGAAAGCAGATACTTGGAGGCCTCTGGGCAGAGCCAGCACAGAATGCTGACCTCCTTCTTACTCACGGAGCAATCCCCAATCGGAGGTTAGCAGGAGTGAGGACAGAGTGAGAAGTGTTGGCTTTCTTGTTGGCCAAGCCCAACTGACGTCTCCCCTGTGTCCCTCTTCCTCGATTCATACAGACATCGTGGGGGGGGGGGGACGGGTCTTGTCCACAGAGTTGTTTCTGACTCCTGCCGACCACACGCGTTGTAGAACAGAGCTTCTCCACAGGGTTTCCTGGCTCTCATCTTTAAGGAAGAAGATCTCCAGGCCTTGCTCCCCCCTGGTGAGCTCTGTGGGTTTGAACCGCAACCTCTCAGGAACCAGCCAAATGCAAACCAGGTGTAAAAGAGTGGGCAGAGCTTAAGCTTCGGATCCAGAGAAACTATGATTTGACTCCTGAGCTGTGAATGGTTTCATAGCTGTGGGACTTTGGAAAGGTCAATGAACTACGTGCACCTCCGCTTCCTCTGCTCTGTATAAAAGGAGAGAGAAGACTTTGTGGAGTTATGACAGGATTAGAGGTAAAATGTGTGGAAGTCCCTACTATGGAGTCTGGGACTCAGAAGGGCCAATATCTGGCAGCCATGACTCTGGTGATGGGCTCTGCATGGCAAAGGCTTCTTCATTGGGTATCGGGTACTTCTTCTGTATCCTTCAAGTGCATGGTCCTGATCTGGGCAAACAGCAGGTGTTCAGGAAGCACCTGAAATTGACAGACAGGGTTTCGGGGAAACCAGCTCCTTCTAGTCTAAAATTGTGAACCACTCATCCTGGCTTGTTCACTGTCCTGCACTTGTAAAAAGTCATTTATAGGGTTTTTAAAATGCCTCAGGTGCCCCCAAAGGAATTCACAGGTTCAAACAAAATAGTGCATCTCCCAAATCTGAGGATTAGGTAAGAAGATATTACTCCCAAAACTGGCCCAAAGAAAAGATTAGCCATGAGAGGGTACCATAAACCATCCCTAAAAGCAAGCCTGTAACTCAGTAGTCAGCATAGCTGGAGGGGCCCCAAAATTTCACCCAACAACTAAATTTTAAGTTCCCATCAAATGAAGGAGGAGAACCAGGACTCAAGGATTTCTCGAGGAACTGCACCCCCCACCCCAAAGCAGGTGCCTCTGGGGGGCACAATGCTCCTGTGGCAAGAAACGTAGAAAGTTCTCAGCTCAGTGGAAATGTCCGAGAAGCTATACAACTCTTTTCACTGTGTGCTTCTGCGTTCATGAAAACAGTCCACAGAGCCTGTTTCTCCAGCTCCTTGGCATCAGGAAGACGAACCGAAATAGGGGTGTGAGCACTCTGGTCAAGGGGCATGCATAGTCCTCCCCACTCCTGCCACTCCCCGTTCAGGATCATCAGTCTGGTTTAGGTTATGTGACTGTCCTGTGACTTCCCAGACCTGCTCATCACTAAGGGCACTGACAGAACACTGAGTTGACACAGAGACAGAGACAGACCACCGACCTTGAACCTGTGCCCTGCTTAACCACTCAGTCTCTCCCAGTCCCTGCCTCCCTGCCACCCCAGGTTGACCCAGTGGCAGGGCTGAGAAGATGCACAATCTGTAGGAGGCCCTGGGTGATGCAAACAGCTCGGTTACTCTGTTGCCAACTGGAAGGTTGGAGGTTTCAGTCCATCCATGGGGGTCACCAAAGCATCTGGGCCCTGGGATAGACCTCCAAATCGGCCATTAGGAACCCCAAATAGCAAACTCAAAGCCACATGGGGGCAAGTACTTCCCTTTTGGCCTCTTACGGTCTCCATGAAAATGACCACAACTCCCTGGTCTGATGGATACTAGCGGAATGCTCAGGACACGTGTTTCTTTAACATCCTTTGAACCCAGGCTCGGAACCCACCCCCATATCTCCCTGGAAACCAAACGGCAGACGGGCCTATAGAGAGAACAGTGACGCCTGCGAGGATGCACACCTCAGAATAGCCCATCAGAGAGGTCCACAAACAGCGACTGGAAGGCGGGACGAGACAGGCAAGCAGAATGGCTGGAGATGGGGAAACCAGGCCGGAGGAGTGCCATTCCACAGAGGGAATCACAACTAGTGTTTCCAAACAAAATGCACTCTCGCCGTTGACTGGGAAGGCAATTCCCCCTGTAAATGTTACCAAGTCACAGTAATGATGTCTTTAAAAAAGATAGGAGACCCTCTACAGCACAGTTCTACTCTGACACACAGGAGGTCGCCATGAATCAGGATGAGCTCAGTGGCAACTGGGAGAAACAGCTCCTCCCTCCGCTCTCCCACTTCCCCACGCTCCTCTCACTCCACAACCCTCCTCACTGGCCTTCAACTTCGCCTGCCAACTGCCCACCCTGGAGCCTCCTTGTCCACCTTTCTCTCCTCAGACCCCCTCCCACTCCAGCTCCCTCCTCACCCCCACTCGCAGCCAACTCCTTTGTCCTTAAAGTCTACTTCCTCAGCAGGGCCTTGCCTGCGCCCCTGGGTTCCACTCTGCCCCCTGCTCTTGCTTTCAGAGCTCTGGCCTTCTGCTTTCTAGCACTTTCCACTACGGCCATCATTGTAGACCTCGGCGTGTCGTGTATATCTTTCTGGCCAGACCTTAAAGGCCACGAGACAAGGAGCATACCTGTCCGCATTGCATGGGCCTCAGCCACCACCATAGTTCATAGCAGGCAGTAAGTACTCAGTAATTATTTATTGAAAAATAAAAAAACGTTCATTGCAAGCTGTGGTAATTATATAATCATTTGTCAATTTTAGAGGATTAAGAGTGAAGGGGTGGAGTCTAGCCTGACAATCAGATCACAGCCAATGAGGCCTCTGTGTGGGCATGACCTTCTCCTGAGGATGCTGGGAACTCCTGTCTTCCTCTGTGGAGGCTGGAGATCCTCTCTCTCTCTCTCTCTGCTCACTCCCTGGGAGACAGTGCAGCTGACACTCAACTGCCCTGAGCTGGAAAAGCCACGTGGAGACACCTGCCAGTGGAAATGCTTATAACACCACTGGATCTACAAGACTTTCCACCCCCTGGCCTGTGATGATCCTGCATTTGACATCATTGCATGTGTTCCGTGATTCTGAAGAGGACTTTATAGATTGATATCGGACATATGGACTAATATTGGACTTATGGACTTGATCTGGACTGGGCTGGGATGCTTTATCAATATTCAATTGCTCTTATACATAAATCTCTTTCCTATACACATATGAGTGTCTCTGGGTTTGTTTCTTTAGTCAACCCAGACTAACACACAAGCTTAATATGCATATGCACTTAGGAGGCTCCTACTTTGGGTCTTGTATGTAACTTCTAGAAATGGCCCCAAAAGTCCAGAAAGTAAATGGTAACTGGTAGTTGCATAATTTCACATCAACGTGATAAATAGCATTCAGGGTAGTATCTAGCCTGTCAATCAAGTCACAGCCTGATGATGCCTCCTGGTGGGCATGGCCTTCTCATCAGGAAGGTCCTGGGAACCTCCCTTCACTCCCTCTCTGCGTTCACATTCCTGTTGACAAGCCACCTGGAGCCAGGCTGAGACCTGAGAGAGCCCTGGAGATGCTTCCACCACCACTGGATCCATAAGACTTCCACCCACTGGCCTGTGATCTTCCTGCATTTTGCATCATTGCATGTGCTGCATGAGTCTGAAGAGGTATTTATGGACTACTATAAGCCTTATGGGCTAATATAGGACCTACGGACTTGATCTGGACCAGGCTGGGATGTTTTCTTAATATACAATTACTCTTTGATATAGAGCTTTTCTTTTCTTTTGTTTTTAACATTTTATTGGGGGCTCATACAACTCTTATCACAATCCATACATACATCAATTGGGTCAAGCACAGCTGTACATTCATTGCCCTCATCATTCTCAAAACATTTGCTCTCCACTTAAGCCCTGATATAGAGCTTATTCTTATACATATACGAGTGTATCGGATTTGTTCCTCTAGTCAACCCTGTCTAAAACAATAATCTTTTCCTACAGGATTTAAACTTATTTCCATTTTGAAGAAACAATTCCAAATGATCCCAAAGTATCATTCCCTCGTTCCCCAAACTAAAACTATTCAAGTGCCCGGTGACTGGGGAACCTTATAACATTCTCCACTCTGTAGGTAACCTAGGTCCTCAGCACTGGTGCAGATCACTGCTCCTTTTTCTGACACAGACTCACAGAACAGGAGCTGGGCTGAAATGAAACGCCCGGCTGCCTTAGGAAGCTCAGGGGGTGTAAAGAGTTAACATACTGAACTGAGAATCAAAATGTTAGAGGCTCCCGCCCGACCAGAGGCCCTGAGAAGAAAGGTTGGAGAAATCAGCCCGGGAGCTCTCCCTCAACACACAAGGGGTCCCCATGGACGATTTAAGGCGTGTGGTAGCACGAAGGAGGAGCAGACACGGGGATGCTATGGAAAAGAAAATGCCATTCCAGTGCAAAGTCATTTGGGATTTTATGTGGCCAGCATCAGACATCCCTGGCGCCCAAGGGCCTCTCCGTCGGCTCTATCCAGTATCCGCATGCTGCCAGCTCACAGCAGAGCCCGGGATGGGGACGGCGACATTCCAGAATTGATTTGGCCACAGGACTGTCGAGTCGGAGGACACCTCCAAGACATCCAGCATGTCTTTCTCAAGAAGACCTAAAGGCCAGGGGCGGGCCCGCTTGGGCATGGATAGACCCAACGGATGCAGGAATGGAATTCAGAGTGCTCACCCAAGGTCCATGCCCCATCGTTGGTGAGGGTCAGCGTCACACATCCTGAGGGACCCCAGCTCAGCCCAGGAGCAATCCTGCAGACCTGGCTCCACGAAAGACGAAGGAGGTAAGAACAGGGAAACACAGGGGGGTGGGGGTGGGGGTGGGGGATGCCCTGCTGCCCAGTCACCTCTATGGTGCTGCAACCATTGCTTAAGGCCCTCGGCCATGCGCTCCTGTTGAGATCACCCATATTGTTTATGTCCTGTTGCTGTTATCCAAAGGCTGCATGTGGCTTCACAAGGCCACGTCTTCCCTCTAGAGAGACAAGAACGAATGGGAGGCCGCCCCAGCCAAGCACTGGAAACCGATACTGCACAAGCCTCCTTCCCACACAGTCCTGCCAAGCCACCTCGGCGCTGACCCCAGAGGCCCTGCTTGGACTCTGGTTCCAGGCCCTGCTGTGAGTGGAGAACTTCAGCTGCAGCACACCGAGGCCCAAGACTGGAGCGCCGGTGAAGGGCGGAGAAATGAGCCTGTAGACAGTGAAGGGGAACTGACGGAGCCACCGATGCCTTGAACCTCTCCTGTATCACCAGGCCAGGTCGTCTCCTGTGGGCAAGGTGCCCCGATGGGAGGGAGGCCGCCCTCAGGGAGTCCTGAGCTCCCAAATCACCCCCTCTGGTTCTCACTCTGACTCCTCTGTGCGGAGATCGTGGCCAGGACCGTCACCTGCAGACACTTGGGAAGCACAGCATGGTCTTGAGACAGAGTAGACAGGGAAGCACAGGGAAGGAAGTCTTGGTGTCAGAATAAATAAGATAAAAGGCACCGACCTGTTTGACTCTGCTGTGTGGCAATACCGAAGCCCGAGAGGGTCAAATATGGCCTAAGTGCTTTCTTGGTAACTACTTGCCCATGGAGAGATGTGAGATTTTTCTTCTTGCTGTAATTGAACTATTAGATTGTATGCTATGTGGATTATGTGCCAATAAAACTGTTTAAAAAAAGAGAAAGATATGAAGGCTTTCCCGCCCCCAGTTGGATGATTATGAATAAAGTTGCTATAAATAGTCATTAAAATTTTTTTTTAAAAAGAAAGGAAGGAAGGAATGCAGGGTCTCCTCTGGTCCAGGACGCATGACTGCTCCATTTGAGGAACACCATGGTTAAGCCCATTCATCATGAAGATCTCATTCTGAAACTCAGCAATCAGGGGCTTCCGGTCTAGCCTCAGGGGGCAGACGCAGGACAAGCGTCCAGCTCTGGGCTGAAATGTGATGACTGGCTGTCCCAGGGGCCCTACATGAGTGTGAGGGGCTCTCCTCTCCCAGCTGGCCAGGCAAGGGTGGGTCAGTGGTCACCAATCAAGGAGCACAAATAGACGTGCACTGAGCACGGCTCTGGAGACCTATCAAAGACCACTAACAGGTGGCCTCTTCTCCAAGCGTTCACTTAGTCCCCAGCCAAAACTGGGGGACAACGGCCAGGGGCCTGTGAAATAAAAACCCAGCCCACCGTGTCATTGCCAAAAGATCCCGGCAGAGGAAATCATTCCTGGTGGGGAGGGTCTTTTGGGTCACCCACCAGAATGGACAGTCACATCACATTTCACTGCATCAAGGACCAGAACCACCTGGGAAACCACTGCTCAAAGTGAAGGCCAAGGCCTAGTGAGGAGCCCCACGGAAGCTGAACAGATCGACTCCCTCACACTGCAATGGCTGAGACAACCTCCTGCCCACGCCTCGGCCCTGAGCCACAGAGGCCCCTCAAAGAGGGCCAGGCGTCCTGCTCCTTGAAGAATTCAACACTTGGAAGAAATAGGAAATGGTCTTCACCACTTAGATTACACCCCTATGACGTGGGCACTGGATCCCCAAGACCAAATCCTCTTGGACAAGGACCCAAAGCTCTCTTCGACACGGAGGCAGGGTGGACACAATAGTAATGATCCATACGGATGCCACGTAGGAGGGAGAAGCATGGATCCACACGAAAACTGGAGTGAGCGCTGTATGTTCATTATCTTGATTATGACCATGACTTCATGGGAATGTGCATATGCGGGGAGGGGGGAAGAGTGGATTCTTGAAATATGCAACTGATTATACATCAATTATATCTCAATACCAGTAGGGGGTCAACAAGATTTGTGGAATTTAAAAATCATGCCACAGTTAAGACAAGTTTTGACTTTAAAAAATAGTATTAATTTTCATTAAAACATGTCACTTAGGTGAATATGGTTTTTCATAAACAAGTGTCTAAAAGTTAATGGATTCAAGCGATCTACTGATTATATGAGATAACACACCAGTTGGCAATGAATCCGCTCCAACCTGTGGCCACCCCACAGGCTAAGTAGACTTGCTCCATGAGGACTGTGTTTTCAAAGACTGCGACCTTTCAGAACTATACCACCAGCCTTTGATTCCCAAGGCACCTCTGGGTGGATTCAAGCTGCCAACCCTCCCATCAGTAGCCAAGCTCTTTGCTTCCCTGTAGGCATTCCCTAGGGACGTCGATAAACGCATCCACGTGAAAGTGTGTTGCAAGCGATAAAGCGTATGTAAATATATTTCTACAAAGCCAGGGCCTACAAGGCCAAGTTCAGGCAGCCACTGCCGAATCACTGGCTTGTTACTCAAGGGCATAGCCTTTGACTTCTGCAGGGATCCACCAGGCTCCGGGGCTCCGTCCGACTGGAGGAGCTGAGACGGCTGCAGCAACAGCTCCTGGCACCCACCAGACCACCACCCAGTGAGCGTTTCTCTCGGGAGTTTAAAATGCTGACTCTTACAGGCGGAACAGACTCCAGGAGCCAGAGCCCAAATTTCTACCCCAAATGAGGATGGAAATCCAGCCGCCCTGGAAGATGTTGGCAGAGAAGACACGGCCACTCCCAAATCAAAGTAAGGCCAGGGGAGGGTGACAACTGACCTTCAGATGCACAGGCCCCGCCCCAAACAGGGGGGGAAGTCGCAGATAGAGCACGCGGAAAGACCAGAGAAAAACGCTGCCCTCCCTATTCGTCACAGTAAAACTATTTTGGAGGGGGGACTCCCTGCAAGTGGAATCAGATGCTGCAGAAGTCTAACCCGCCGCCGCGTTGTGAGTGCTTCACAGGCGCCCCCGTCAGGACGTTGGGGGAATTCCCATGCCCCATCAGCAGAAGGAATAAGGAATGGGGGTGGGGTGGGGGAGCCTAGTTGGAGATGGAGAGATACCATAATCCGAAATGGTCAAAAGGTCCAGGCTGGCTTTGGATAGTCTCCGCTTATTTCTCCTTCTTCGTCATCCCATTTAATTTGACTTTTGAACATTCTCCAAAAGTGCCCCAGTGTGAACAAGGAGCTCATACGATCGCCCTAGGGAACCACGTTGAGCCCCACTTAACTCAGTAACGATCAAACCACTGGACACAACTGCCCGGGAGAGCCTCTGGGAGATTCTTTTCTGTGGGCACATATACTGAGTCCCCCACTCCCGGACTTGCATTTTCGGGCATTTAAGAACTCATCGTATTACCTCTAAACACACCCCTATGTCTAATGTCCCTTCTAACTGGAAACTGATGTGAGTCCTTGATTTTGATCCTTTCTTCCCTCTGCCAGGCATGTCTACAAAGCCTTTGTGTTGTTAGTTACGGGCTCTTCCCACCCCCACCATGAAGACACGGCCCTGCCTGTTCTCAGTGGTGACTTCTCTCCCTGGAGTAGCAATTCCCTCCGCTTCTGTTAGCCCAAATCTATGTCAGCTCAGCAAGTATTTCAGAGCGACTGCTGTATGCTCAGCCCTGTGCCAAGAGTTAAGGGCACCCAAGAGAAATAGGAGCCATGGTACCGTCACGTGGCTGTCAGGCTCTTGGAGCACCAGATCAGTGATATCACACACACGAGACAGATAAGTAACATCACGGCTGGGGTGATTAATGTCCAAAGGGACAGGGCAACTAATGAATGGCCATTTGTTTCCTATCTCCCCTTTCACTCATCAATAGTTACCAGATTTTGTCTTAAAGAAACATCTTTTTCACTTCTTAGCGGAAGATTTGTAGTAAGATTGACCCTACCACCAACTCCAGAGATAAGCCCAAGGAGTTTAAGCCAACTAACGTATCCATCGTTCTAGCCACTCTGGTTGGTTCTAGAGGATGTTTACAACTGCGGCAGCAGCAGTGGTCCGAAAGAGATGTGGGCCAACGTCTAGAGAAAAGGAACTTTGTCAGAATTCTGAAGGAGAATCATGGCAGTCCACTTGCCATAACAAAACCCCACCAATGGGAGGACTCACAACAAGAGAAATCTATTCTCTAATAGCTCTGGAGGGCAAACACCTGATGTCAAGATGTGCACACAGCAGGGTCCTGCTTCGTCTGGAACTTCTAGGTGGCTTCCAGTTTCTGGACTAGTGCAAACCTTGGTGCAGCATCATTCCAATCTCACCTTTCATGTTAATTTTTGTGTGGGGGGGGGTCCTGCTCTGTGATCTATCCTCTTCTCATAAGAACACTAGACACTGGATCTAGGTACAACCCTCTATCAAGCACAATTTCATCTCAAAGGCTTTTAGCTAAAGGCATCTACCTACAAATAAAATCACAGTGTGAAGTTCTAGGCAGATGTGACATCGGTCCCTACATTGAGAACCTCTCTCCCTTTCTCCAGAAAGGCCAACACATGCAACAGATAGGGACAATCTGTCCATCTGCTCTGGGGTTTCCGTGACCAAGAAGAAAGAAAAGCCAAGCCTCCGGTGTGCCTCCTGCCCAGACTGTGCCATTCTTCCGGCAGTGGCGATGAGTGTGGGGGAAGTAGAGTCATAGCTCCTTCTTCTAGGTGTGATGAATGCTTCTTAATAACAAAGACCTTACAAAGCAGAGACAGCGTAGGCTTTGCACATGAACAAAGACACTACAGAATCTCTTACAACACAAAGTTCCATGCTGTCTTCGACTAAAGAACCCTTCTTCAAACCAGATCTTCAAAGGGCTACACTACCTGAGCTGTGGAGAGCCCAAATCCCTCCTGTTCGCTCTCCTTTTGACCTTTGGATGGGCCTGTGACACCTCTCAGTACAGCCTAAGAGCTACGCCATCCCCCTTGGAAAGGAGTGGGGGGACCTTTGAACATCTAGATGAGCAGTTCTCAATTTGTGGGTGGCGACCCCTTTAGGGGTCAAATGACCCTTTCACAGGGGTCACCCGATTCATAACAGTAGCAACACTATAGTGATGAAGTAGCAACGAAAATAATTTTATGGTTGGGGGGGGGGTCACCACAACATGAGAAACTGTATGAAAGAGTCGAGGCATTAGGAAGGTTGAGAACCACTGAACTAGAAGATGTGGGGAGGGACTCCAAACAGAATTCAATGTGCTGGAAAGTTCCACACAAAGGAAAATGATCCTCTCCTAAGACACAGAGTGCTCCATTGAGAACTGCCATCCTACAGGAGATGGATTGGAAAACCATTGTCTCGTCCCACATATCTTTCAGACACGACACAAAAGTCAGTGTTACCAATCATCATCATGCCCAATTCATTGCCAGATTCGGAGTTTGAAAGGTAGGATGGGAGAACTTAGAGAAATCACATGAACATCAAGTCGAATCAACTGAGCTAAATCATGGACCTGATGTTGGTAAGCGGATCAGAGATCTTCAGACAAAGACTCGTTGCTGCTATGGAGAAGGGAAAAAGGCAGTCATGTGGATTATTTTGTGGGCTTTCCTAACTATCCAGAATTAGCTCGTCTGCCAAAGGTGCTATGACAAAGTCCGCTGAGCCAGGTAGATCTGGGGCAGTGGGTGAGGAACATAGAGAAGTGGTGTGCACTAGGTTCAAAGCAGAAGGATCTGGCTCCAAACCCCTGCTCTGCCAAGTATTCTCTGTATGCCCATGGACGGGCTAGGCTATCTCTTTAAGGCTCGGTTTCTTTTGCAGTGAAACAATGGGCAAGGCAGAATCAATGATGACCTCACAGGGTGTTTGCAAGGACCAGCAGTCAGACAAGGAAGGCACCTCACACAATGCCTGGCACAAAACACACGCTCAATGCAAATAATAACTTGATGCTGCAGACGATGTCTTCTCGCCAGAAAAATGTGAATCAAGGGGGTTTGTGCAATCCACTTCCTAGCATCCTCCCTTTTTTCCCAGAAAAACCTGGCTCCTGGGGTACTTCTCTCCACCTCCCCTATGAGGCAAGAGCCCAGTTTGGAACATGTCCCCTCTAAGCAGCCAAAACAGGCTTTTCCTCAGCGGTGACCCTGCACACATACACCTCTGGTGAACTGGCCCTGAGACACCAGTCCCTCCCCTCTGCCTCCAGTCTGGAAGAGAAGGGTCATCAACTGTGCTAATTAAATCTGCAGACGATGGCGCCCTGGGCGGGGCTGCAAACCGCACCAGAGAGGACCGGGAAATAAACGAGAAGGGACCTGGGGAGTTTTGAAAATATGGGACAGGAAATAACAAAATGAGATTCAATGCAGAAGAATGCAAGTAACTCCAACTGGGGGGAATAATCAGAAACATAGACACTGGAGGGGAAGGGGAAGGGAAAAGGAAACAGGATGAGGCCTTGGAGTGGGCCAGATGGCAGGTGGCACGAGGTGAGTAAGAAGCAGGGCTGGTGAAGCCAGGAGGCCACACAGAGAACATACTGCTGGTGGCTGAGCTGGTCGGCTAGGAACCACCCGCCATGGCCAATGGCATTCTCCTAGGCTCACTTCCAAAGTTAATCTTTCATTCGGCTCTAGTTCAAGTCCCACCTGGTCCCAAGAAGCTTTTCTGGATGCCTAAGATGAGTTCCATGCATTGTACTGGGTAAGGGCTGCACAAGACCTCTTTAAAGCGCTGCAAAGCAAGGACATTGCTCGGAGGACGAAGGTGCTCCTCACCCACGCCACGGTGTTTTCAGTCACCTCGTGTGCATGTGAAAGTTGGGCATTGACTAAGGAAGACCTAAGAAGAATCAATGCCTTTGAATTATGGTGCTGGTGAAGAATATTGAAAGGACCATGGACTGCTAAAAGAACAAACATATCTGTCTTGGAAGTACAGCCAGAATGCTCCTTAGAGGCAAGCATGGTGAGACTTCATCTCACATTCTTTGGGCATGCTGTCCAGAGACAGCGTCCCTGAAGAAGGACATCATTCCTGGTTAAAGAAGAGGGGCAGCAAAAAGAGGAGCACCTTGGCAGGCTAGATTGTCACAGTGCTTGCATCAGTGGCTCAAACCGAAGAACAGTCTTGAGGATGCCACAGGGCCAGGCAATGCTTCAGTTCTGTCCTTTATAAGGTTGCTATGAGTCAGAACCAATTCGATGGCACCTAACCACACCAACGAGGTGAGTTCTGCCAGTCTCCTCACCTACCACTCATCTACCATGCGCAGCACTGTGTTCACCCATCTGCCCACGCTTGGCTTTCCTGTCTCCAAGCACACTCTATGGTCCAGGAGGACGGAGACTCGGTTCTGTAACTCATTGTGTCCCTCCTGGTGGCTTTCTTAGTTTCTTAGGGTTGCAGCACCACCAACAAAAGACCACAAACTGGTGACTCTGAGTCCATATTCAGAGCCTTGGCAAGACTAGCCTTTCTTTTCTCTTTATCCTTCTTCCCCTCTCTATCTCTTTTCCTAATCTCCCCTCTCTTCCCTCAGTGGGCTCCCGGGGAAGATCTTCATGTCTCTACACTTTCGTAGTCCTGGGAATTTCTTGGCATTGTTTGGCTACTTAGAGGTGTGTGTGTGTGTGTGTGTGTGTGTGTGTGTGTGTGTGTAGGGCAAGGGAGGGAGCCATCTGTGTATGTATCTACTCTGCTTTTTTATGAGAAATCAGTTTAAAAGAATCAGGTTCATCATCCACCCTACAAGGTAGTATCGCATTAATATATCAAAAGAAAACACTTCTTTCCAAACAGGGTCATAGTCACAGGTAATGATGTTCAGATTTCAACATACCTTTTGAGGAGGCATAATTCTATCCATAACAGCCTTCAGCGCAGTACTAAGGCCATGATACATTTCCAATAAGAACGGGGATTGAATAGTCTTGGGCACAGCAGGGTCAACCGGCATACAATTGTTCACCAAGAAAGTGTTCCAGACCCTGCTTTGATGAGCGATGACTAGGGTCTTAAAAGGTCATCAGTGGGCATGTAAGGTGAACAGTTGCTCTCTCCCTCTGCTAACCTATGTCTGCAGGAGTGAAGAGTGATGAAAGTCACACCTGGAAACGCTTCGTCCCGTAGACCAATGGACCATGCAGACATCCGTCTCCACAAACCCATGAACAGAGCCAGATGGTGCTTGGCTACCACCACCACCTGCTCTGAAAAGGTCCTGGATAGAGTAGGAGAAAAATGTAGAACAAAGCTCACAATCCTAAAAGAGACCGGGATCGCCAGTCAGACAGAGACTGGTGGAACCCCCGAGCCCACGACACTCGGTGTCTGGAACTGCACTCAGGCGAGGGACTCAGATGGCAGCTCAACAAAATTCCAGTCCATAAGAGAAACAATAACATTAGTGAAGTGGGACCCCCTTAGCATAATCAATCATTTGAGATCAAAAGGGCAACCTTTACCTGGGGTCAAAGTTCAGAAAGGTGAGGGGAGAAGGCAAATCGACCAGAGGAAAATAAGGAAGAACCGGTGTAAGTGGTGATACCCAGAGGGGGCTGAATGGAGAGGAAACAAAATGTATATGGATCATTGAGTGTGAAACTGATCGTCTTCTCTGTAATCTCCACTCAATTCACATCGTGGTTTAACAATTAATACATGACAGTTGACTTGTCATCTCAAACAAAAATTCTCTCTCCATTTCCTCATGGGCCAAAATTATGTCTGAAGCCCCTCTGTCTAGTGCATTGTAACCTTGAATTAAATGCATGCTGTTTGATTAGCACTTATTTATACCAGAACACAAACCATAGGTCACGTGGGCCCAGGGTGGAAGGGAACCCATAGGATGACGAATCTGGGAGGAAGAGTGAGACAAGTGCACGTCACATGACAAGGATGCTTCCGTCCCAGCCATGATACAGGTAGCGCCATCTCCACCAGTGGTTCACGGGGGCACCTGCCCTCTTTTGGCTGAAAACATGATAGTCGATATCACGAGTTGCACCCATTCTCGGGGACGTGAAGCCAGGCTCTCTGGCCCTGGAGAGAAACTTAATGGCTGTCCAGGGTCAAGGTCAAATCAAGGACCTGTGGAGGATGTGTCCAAACTCCAAGGACACTTGTCACTGTCCAGCTGCTTTAGCCCTATAACGCCAAGCACAATGTTTTCGTAATATTTAATTGAATGTATATATTAATATATATTGATAACTATGAAAGTAAAGAATAAAAACAAAAAAAGTTTTCCTGAAATTAAAAATGTAGGTGTTATAGGGTTAAGGGATACAGGAAGCAAATACGAAACTTGCTGAGGCTACTTCGCCATTCAGGATGACAAGAGAAGGTAAAAGGCCAAATGCGCTGGAAATCTCCCTCAGACAGGGCGAGAGACAAGGCATCTTCAGAGTACCTTCAATGCACAGCCGGTTCCTGTGGGAAACTGACACTGAGGGAAATATGACGGGGCCTTATTCCCTGACTCGCACAGAGGGAATCTGGAAAGCGAGCACTCCACAGCACTCCCCTAGCTGTCACGCCGATGCCTACTGTACATCCCCCTTCCTGTGATGTGCATGCCATTGAACAACTCCTTACCGTGACGTGTTTGCTTACCTGTAATCACACCTCTAAGTATATATAGGCCTTGGCCAGAAATAAAGGGAGAGACTCTCCTGGCCTCTGCCCGCGCTGTGCGTGGACCTGGCTGCTGAGATCATGACTGTCCAGGAGGTGAACATGCTACCATGAAATGTGTCTGACTCATTCATTTCACCTTGTCTTTGATCTCTCTTATTCTCTATGACTTTCCTATCATCTGTATCATAACCGTACAATTGTGCATATTGGACCCGTGATATAGTTGTGAGGGGCTGGTTTCCCCCACAGGTTTGGAGCATCCAATACGAACAGGCTACTCCAATACCAAGAGATGGCTGGAGAAGGCGAGCCGGCGGGTGCTGGTGCTCACTGGGTCGTACCCTATTCCTGCATGGGAAGGCCCCCTGCGGCGGCGGAGGAGACCAACGGCAAAGGGAGGGTTAGGAGGCCAGGTTCTGCAACTGGCCCTGCTATTAACTATCTGTGGGGCATATGAGAGTCACCCCTGAACTGCCGCCACCACACCGACGGGGCTGAACTCCGCAGCTCCTTCCCTACTAGAAGATCCTCCAATGTCTTCAGGGAGGATGCTCCCAGCTCCTTCTGATGAACTCTGTCGTTCTCCTGCTAAAGGGATCTCATGGAGCGCGCATCTCCCAGCCGTGGAAGAAGGACACGGTGGAAGCGAGAGCAAAGAGAGTCGTGGAGACTTACACCATCCACACAAAACCGTAGTCCTTGTTCGTTCCCCCCAAGGCACCTCCCCTGTCCTCACACTCAAGTCCATGATAGGAGCAGAGAACTACTCAAAATGAGGCACTTCTGAGGCAGATAAAGAAGGTGGCTGATGCCAGCCATGGGAAGGTAAGCTATTGACTCTGGGCATCGTTTTTCTGTTTGTAGTTGTAGTTGTGCATGTCTAGCACCGTGTCAGGCACAGCGTTCAGGGAGCACCAGTGATACAATACATCTCACAGATTTGCTGAGATTCTGGTAGATGGTCATAGAGACTCTTGTTCTTCGAAGAAAAACGACAACACAGGGTGTCATGGCAATTTTCTGAAGAGTCAAGGGAGGCACCTTGAGGAAGACACGCTTTGTTTCTAACTGGCCCACAGGCCCCATAAGGACTCTGCGGGGCCTCAGTCTTAACCCACTGGGAACAGCAGACGAGGATGACGGGGCGCCTCCTGTCCTGACTGGTGTCCCCAAGGAAAACCTGCACTCCAGAACAGGATTGGAGAGAGGCAGCCACACAGGCCGTCTATGTGTCGGCCTACTAGACAGACTACTAGTAGGACTGCAGGCCAAAACAGAACCCTCCCCAGGGATGGATGGATGGATGGATAGATCCTTAAATAATGAGGAATAATATATAACAATAGTCATACTAATCACTAATGCTGTATAACAAAATAAAACAGAATACCAGAAAGATGTTTACTTGTGTTTCATTGACTATGTCAAGGCATTCGACTGTGTGGATCAAAAAACAAACAAACTATGGATACCCTTGAGAATTCCAGAACACTTCCTTGTGCTCCTGAGGAACTGGTACATGGATCAAGAGGCAGTCGTGGGTACAGAACGAGGGACTACGGAATGGTTTAAAATCAGGAAACATGTGTGACAAGGCTGCATCCTCTCAACATACTTATTCACGCTGTGTGCGGAGGAAATCATCAGAGAAACTGGACGACGCGAAGAAGAGTGCAGCATCAGGATTGAAGGAAGGCTGATTAACAACCTGCGACATGCCGAAGACACAGCCTTGCTTGCTGAAAATGAGGAGGGCTTGAAGCGCTTGCTGTGGAAGATCAAGATTTGGTGGGGTCTGATCAAGTGCAATGTATCAGAGAGGAGTTACTGAGAGCCGAATGGAGGGTGAGCATGATAGTGGTAAAGGAGGAAGGTGAAAGGAAATAGAGAAAAGAATTAGGAGGCAAAAGCTATTTATATAGGTATAGCTATAGACATATATATATATTAATTTAAAGTGAAAGAGATAGAGGCCAATGTACATATATTTGTATGTTAAGTATTAAGAGAGCAGACAGACTTTGGGCTTCTACTCAAGGCCTCCCTTAACACAAGAGCACTTTGTTCTAATAACCTGGCACTCTTTGATACTCTTCTCCCGACATGATCGCTGCAGACAAAATGGGTGCATGCGCAAATGTGGTGAAGAAAGCGGATGGTGCCCAGCTCTCAAAAGATGTAGCGTTTGGTGTCATAAAGGCTTAAAGTTAAACAAGCAGCCATCTAGCAGGAAAGCAAATAAGCCCACATGGAAGAAGTACACTAACCTGTGTGATCATGAGGTATCAATGAGAGCAGAAATCAGGTATCAAAAGATCCCAAACAATTATAATGATGTGAAAGAGGGGGTTTGGAGTGTAAACCCAAAGCTCATCTGTGGATGATTGGACATCCCCCAACACAGGGGTTACAAAGAAGGGATGATTCAACATGATGCAGTTACAGAAACAACAAAACACACATCATTCCTCTAGTTCCAAAATGCTTCCTCCACCCCACTACTATGACTCAGTTCTAGCTTACATATCTGGCTAGACCAGAGTACACATTTTGGTACAGATAAGAGCTCTTGACACATAGAATTCAGGACAGATAAAACCCACAGGAACAGTAGTGGGAGCAGTGATATCATAAGGGTAAGGGGATCATAGGGGTGGAGTGGGGAGGGGGAGAAAGGGGAAACCCATCACAAGGTTGGATATATAACCTCCCACCAGGGGGATGAATAACAGAAATGTGGGTGAAGGGAGACAATGGACAGTGTAAGACACAAAGTAACAATAACAATATATAACTGATGAAGGATTCACGAGGACAGGAAGGAGGAGGAAAAAAGAGACGCTGATACCAAGGGCTCAAGTAGAAAGAAATTGTTTTGGAAATGTTGATGGAAACATATATAAAAGTGTGTTTAATATTATTGAAAGATGAGTTGTCATAAGATTTGTAAGAGCCCCACCCCCAATAAAATCATTTAAACAAATAAATAAGGGAAAAAAAGGAAAATGAGCTGATTCCAGGAACCCAAGTGGAAGGCGAATTTTGAGAATGACGAGGGCAACGGATGTATAAGGGTGCTTTACTCAATTGATGTATGTATGGATCGTGATAATAGCTGTATGAGCCCCAATAAAAAGAGCTATTTAAAAAAGACATGTTTGATAAAAATTTTAAAAAGACTTGCAGGCTTCAGTATGGATTACAACTCAATGTAAAAAAGACCCAAATCCTCACAACTGGACCAGTAGGTAACATCACGATCCATGGAGAAAAGGTTGAAGTTGTCAAGGATTTTGTCTTGCTCAGTCCCACAATCAAAACTCAATGGGAGCAGCAGTCAAGAGATCAAAAGACAAGCTGCATTAGGTAAATCTGCTGCATAAGACCTCTTCAGAGTATTGAGCAAAACTGCTACTTTGAGGACTAAGGTGCACCGGAGCCAAACCATGGTATTTTCCATAGCCTTGTATGCATTTGTTCATAACTTTGCTCTACAGTGAAACCAAAAAATCAGATTTGAAAAAGCCTATATGGGCTGAGTGAATCAGAAACCGAGTCTTATCTCAGACACAAAAGGATGACACTTCATCTAAGGGCCACTCTTGCTCAGAAAACATAGAGGTAGTGTGTTAAACATTCATCACCATGCTGGTTTTTTTAACTTTATTTGAGTGAAATATCCTAACCATGGTTCCAAAGAAAGTTAGTGCTCCTAGCGGTAAAGCTAAGGGGAACCTGTGAGAACCACGATAGAGTAAAAGAAAGACCTCGTGGTCACCACGTGTCTGACTTGGCTAAGTGGACATGATCTCCATCTTTGAGGGGAAAAGTGGTTAAAGTGGCTAATACAGCAAAAGGTGTAAACTCATTAAACATGAAACAAAGAACCCAGATCATGGGAGAGGGTAAAAATTTACTGTTAATTTGGATGAATGAGAAACAACTCCATAGTGGTACTTTCAATGGCCTCGTGTGCAGGGGAAAGACAGACACTGAAGAACGGATGTATTTGAATCACGGTGCTGGCAAAGAATATCGCAAGTACCATGGGCTGCTGAAAGGACAAACCAATCTGTCTTGGAAAAAGCACAACCAGAACGCTCCTTAGAAGTAAGAATGGTGAGACTTCGTCTTACATACGTTGGACATGTTGTCAGGAGAGACCAGCCCCTGAAGAAAGACATCATGTTTGTCAAGTGGAGGGAAGTTTGGTCAGGAGCGGCAGACCCTTGGGGAGATGGACAGACCAAGTAGCTACAAGGATGGGATCCAACAGAGGAACATTGTGAGGATGGCGCAGGAGCAGACAGTGTTTTGTTCTGGTATGCCCAAGGTCTTTATGGGTCGGAACATTGGCACCTAACAGCCACACATAACAATGGCTTGGTCATGGTCACCATGGAATCCTGAGTGTGTAGGCACGTGATGCAACTGCTGTGAGTAAACACTCCACACAGTTCCCTGGCCAAAGAGAGCCACGGAGGGACCCCAGAGGGCTATCAGTAAATAAAAGAGGCATCCATGTTCTCCAAATTATGGCTCACAACAAGACCCACTCTGACCCTCCCCAGGAAATCAAGGGCAAACTGATTTGAGTCCTTCATAGGTATTGTTCTAGCAAGTTTCTGAATGTTTTTGAGAACAGATAAAGCTAGAGAAGTGTGGGAAACAAAGGTTTCTCCCAAGTCATCTCCCCCAAATAGATGTTAGACTTAGGACACTTGCAGCGAATGGTAAATGACTGTCAAGCTACCTCCCTGAAGGCAGTCAGCTGCCACACTCCTGTCTGGCCCTCCACAGGTGGAGCCCACTCCCTGCTGTTAAGGACAATGGGCTACTTCTCCCTAAAGGCTTGAGGCCATCAGTTTGGTCCCTGCAGGGTGGGTTTACATGCTACTGATAATGGTTTCTATGGAGAGCCAGAGAGCAGGTCAAACATGCTCAGTGACACCCAAAGTTAGGCAGCCATCCTGAATTTAGGATCTGCCCTTCTTGTCACATGTATAGCCCCAATCCCTCCTCTTCCTATTGTGTGTATATCCCTAGATTGTCCCCCTCTCATTGCTGTATAACCTATTGTGCAACCCCTTCCTGTGACATGTGTCTTTCCCTGTAATTAGTGAGCTTGCACATCCCCCAAAGATATATAAGCCTTGGTTAGCAATAAAGAGGTCTCTCGGGCTTCCTCTTGGCCTCTCTTCAGTTCCCCCTCACCTCTCTCGTCCTCGCTCCCGTTCCCTTTCTTCTTGTCCTCCTTCCCCTCCCCCTCTCTCCACGTGGACCACCAAGCGGGGCTGAGGTGAGTATGCTACTATGAAATGTGTCTGACTCCATTATTTCAATCTCTCTTTTATCTCTCATGCTCTCTAGGACTTTACTATAATCTTTATATAACTCAATCATACAATTACGCCTATCCAACCCGTGAGTAGTTGTGGAGGGCTGGCACTTCCCCCACCACCTTCTAAGCTTGTTTAATTATCCCGCAACCAAGAGGATCCGATGAACAGTCCAAAAACGAATGCTAGGACGTCAGCCAGCCAGCATTACCTTGTCCAGGTAAATGAGACAGGAGTAAGTATGTTTTCAGCTGCCTATTGCTCCTTCTCAGGATCCCCTATGGTTTCCCTTAGAAGCCCCTATGGTTTCCCTAAGAAGCCCCCATCTACCTCTATCCTTGACCTGAAGGCCATTAAGTCTCTGAAAGGTCCATGCCCTAGGCATTCCCTCATCAAGTTTACTTGTCACTCAACTCACATTCTGTCCACACAGCTAAGGCCTGGGGATGTCCTCAGGGAGCTCCTAATCTAACCCAAGACGGAACCAACCACGTGTGCTTGACTCCGTGCCTAATCTGCCCTGATTCACCCAGAAAGAATAAGCGTTCACACACACCCTGCACTGAGGTGCCTTTACTAACATTGCAAAGCAAACCCTATGCCTTGCTCTCCTGGGCTCCACCGTCCTGAGTGCTGCAGTGCCCTTCCATCTTCGAAATGCCTTATGATGAGACGTTCAGGATCAAGAGATTCCTGGTCAACAATCAGAAGCAGAATGTCCCCATTCTCCCAAGGGATGCAAATGAAAACTGGTAAAAAGATCAGGTACAATGCCAAGAGAAGACATTTGTGGGAGAACCAAGCAAGCTGAGGCTGCAAGGAGTCGCCCGTGGGATGGCGTGCATCCTTTACCTAGGTTCCCTTTATTCCGAGTTTAAAACTTCAACACCACTCCATCAAGTGACCCTGTGTTAGTAGGTGAGATAGTGCCAACATGGCCAATGAACACATCTGGAATTGAAGGGCAGAGAAATAAATGGCTCAGTGAGTCTCACCTTCTGGTTCTCTTGTCTCTTGCTCTCTGATAGTCAGACCAGGGTGTAGCTACCTTAGCCAGTTCCCTGCTTTAGCTGGCAAGGCTCACTTCCTGTGAGACATCCCTAAGGAGAAGCTCTATGGACCTAACCTGATGCAGCCCTGGGTGCTGGAGCAGCCGTGTAGAGACCCCTGCCAGTGCTGAGATGCTTGCACACTCACTGATTTGGCTTTCCTCTGGAAGTTGGTGTCGTTGGGTATGTTTTGTGAGATGGAGGAGGACTTTGTGGATTGGTGTTGGACATATGTGCCAATGTTGGACTTATGGGCTTGGGCAACACTGGGTTGGGATGCTTTCTGAATGTACACTTACCCTATATATAAAACTCTGTCTTATATACATACGAGTTTCTGTGGATTTGTTTCTCTACTTTACCCAGACTAACACAGTAGGTCAACATCTGGTTTTTGTGCTTCGACATGAAAAGGTTGACAACTCAAAAATAGGTGGGACTTTGGGTTTTGTGGGGAGGGAAGCAAAAGAAAACGATTCCTAAACAGGATCCTATCTGCAAATATAGCTAGACCCACAGTCATCAAATCCAGTCTGATTCATACCAACCCTACAGAGGAGAGCCGCCCACTAGGGATTTGGAGACAATAAATCATTAAAAAGCAGCCTACTCCTCCTCTCTGCTGTGGAGCTCTTGTTCAACTGCCCGATGTTCAATCCACTGCACCACCAGGGTTCCTATCCCCGAGCACAAGGGTTGACTGTCCACCATATTTGGGGGTGGAAGGCACAATTTGATCCATAACACATGCTTTCATTCAGCAGTGGCTCACAGCAGGCCTCGAGGCTCACGAGAAGGCTGACAAGGGGACACAAAGGTCCAGACACCTTTCTGAAGAGACGTGAACTAGGCCACCAAAGTCGGAGCTGTGAGACCCGAGCGCTAGCCGCCATCTTTGACAACTGTGTGAAAACAAGCACTCATTTCCTGCTATAAGCTCTCTCCTTACTAGGCCAACAGCCAGCTGTCTGTTTAACTGGGAGGGGGTGGGGGGCAAGGGGAGGAAGGACAGTATGAAGCTGGGGTTGTAGAACCTGGTACAACCAGGCCTGGCCCACCAGACATGCACAGTAGTGACCAGTGTGTCCTCAACCTCATCTTCTGACATCATAGGGCTCAAAACATACTACTGTCAACATCCCAGATGTGGGCAAGCATCATCTTTGTGACCACCCCACCCCACTGCCGAGTTCTTGTGCTGACTCATCCTGGGACAAACACCCACCAGACACCACTTGCGACACACGAAAGACCCTACTCAAGGGCCCAGGGCCCAGGGCACGGGGAGTCATGTTAGTACTTGAATCTCAGTGCTCTCATTGGCTTGACCAACCAAAGAGAAACCTCATCTTTTGCTCTCAGCCGTGTTACATGTCTCCAGCCACCTTGAGCAAGACCTGGGAGACCACAGTAACATTGGGAGGTGCCGGCCACGAGGCCAACCGGACCGGGTACCAGCTCTACACTTGGCAAATATACAAAAAGTCACTGACTTGACCCTATAAACTCAAACTTCCCGCCATCGAGCCAATTCTGACTCCAAAGTACTCTACAGGCCAGAGCAGAATTTCCCTTTGGGGTTTGTGAGGCTTCTACATCTTTAGGGAGCAAACAGTCTCATCTGTCTCCCTGGAAGTGGCTGGTGGGTTTGAACCACTGACCTTGTAGTTAATAGCTCAATGTGTACACAGCCCATCACACCACCAGGCCTCCTTGAATTGAACCTTTAAAGGGTTGGATTTACTGACATCAGACTTAAAAGACAAAATTCTTAACCTCCATGCCACTTCACTGAGAAATACAGCAAAGCTATGAGCGGTGGCCCAGGCCGGCACATGCAGGGCGATCATCAGCCAGAAGCAAGCAGGTGGTGCCTAATAACAGTGACAGGGATTAGGGTAGTCAGAGGAAGACGGGGGTTTGGAGGAAGACGATGCCACCTTGACTCCAATTCTCCTGCCCCCAAAGCCAGCCAAACTTCCCCAGGGAAAATGAACACAAGGTCCCAGGAGGAGATGTGGTATAAAGAGAAGAAACAGACTCAGAACCTGACAGCCCTGCCCAGCCCTGCCCATGTGGATCAGCAGGACGGAGCCTTGATCTGTTAAATGGGGGGAAATAGCTTCTTTCCCAGGATCACTTTCAATATGAAGAGGAAGGGGTGTGAAAGCAGGCATGTGGGCATGTTCATATGACCATTACATGCTTCTCACGTGAGGCCCTTTTTAATCTTTACAGCATGCCATCCTGAATTGCAAGGTCACTTACTGTAAATGTCGGGTTCCCCTATTTCTATAAATCAGACCGGAAAACGGATCGAAAGACAGAGGCTGAGAATCGCCAGGCTCAGAGCTATGTGATTTGCCCATACGGTGCTTGTGGCTGCTTCCTTTCTCTCGGTCACCACACCTGGCACCTGGCACCCCTGGTTCTGTCACTGGGCTGGCTAAGCTACTGGTTCTGAGAACCTTGGGGGCTGCTGCCCAGATGGCAGATGCAGCTTTCGGCCTCCCTTTGTAGCCTCTGCCCCAGTGCACTGCCTTCCCAGCCCATGTTCCTGGCCCAGCCCAGTCTGCTAGAGGATTTAGGCTGGGGCCCAGCCAAGGAGCGCAGGCTGGGGCTGAAAGAAGCCGGAGGAGCGTGTCCTGTTGATTAGGCCTGGGCTGGGCCTGAGAGTCGTCTCTGGCTGCTCTTCCAGCCTTTCCATCAGCACATCAGGAAAAATGAGGTGTTTCTGTCAATCACCGAAGACTCATGGCATCCCAACTGACTCCTCCCTGAGCTAACTGGGCTGCCTAGGGGACATTCCGTATTTCAAGAAGCTCCTTGATCCGTGGGCCTGCGGCATCTGGGAGGAAAGGCTCCGCAGGTGGCCAGCAAGTATATGACAAACTGTTGGGGAAACGGCGGCGACGTTGGTCTAGGGCCCAGTGGCCGTCACATGGCCCTCTGGAGGGGCCTCCCAGCTGCAGGGACATGCCATAACATTGCTCTAGCCCAGCCCAGCTAAAGGACTCCCACGGGAGCCCAGCACACCCATCTGTGGAGTCAGCATGCTCGCAGAGCTCTGAATAGAGCTCCCAGTGTCTTTGCTCCTTACATCCATGCACCCTGGATATGAACTTCCAGACAGTCGGAGGCACGCCCTGCTCTAGCAGCATGGGCAAGGGAATGGGGGCCCCCTGTAGAGTGTAGACGCTGCAGGAAAATGTTGGAAAGGAGTTGTTGGGAGTGGGGTTAGGTTTCTAGGCCTTTTCCCCTGCCCAGCTAGGCCACAAGTTCAGCATCCAAGGGCCCATCTGTCCTTGACTTCCCAGATCCAGCAGCCCCTCCCTTCACTTCATGCCACTTCTCTCCACTTTCCATTGAGGGGGTTGGTCTAGAGGGATCTCTGAAGACCCCTTGACTCTAGAATTGTGCGCTTCCTTGGGGTTTTATGTGACAGTATCTCTTACAGAGGTATTAACATGGTTTTAAAGCCACCCAATCTCCTCTGGGATCACAGGCCCCCAAGTCCCTTGGCCACTCCCCACTCTGATCTGGTCCGTGCACCAATTCAAGTGCACTGATGGGCTCATTGCTTCCTCCAAGTCCCACCAACCATGCTAACACCTGCCTCCCAATCGAAAGCCTCATGCAGGTCTCCAAACTCCCCGCTGCCCTCGGCCAGCCCCTGCCGATCACCTCTCTGACTCTCGTGCTTGAGTTGTACATAGAGAAGGCCTGGAAGAGGGTACTGGTCAATTTCTTTATTTGAATGCTCAGTAGGCTGACCTCTTACCAGGGACGAAGGACCGATGTCAGCAAGCTTTCTCCTTAAACAGGCCAAACCCCCTCACCCTAAAATCACGTCTGGCTCCCAGCAACCCTACAAGACAGGGTAGAACTTAGGCTTCCAAATCTGACATCTCTGTGAAAACAGAAAGCCACATCTTCCTCCCACAGAGCACGTGATGCACCCCTACCACCAACCTTTCAATTAGTGCTTAATCAGGCTCACTATCTTAGACTTTGAGTCACCTGGCCTCAATCACAACTACTTAACTCTGCCGTACAAGCGTAAAAACAGCCTTAGACAACATGTAGATGAAGGAGTATTGCTGAATTCCAGTAAAACTATATATTTCCCCAAACAGGGGGTTTGCTGGATTTGGCCCCTGTGGCTCTAATTTGCCAGCCTTGACCTAGAAGAAGTCTTGCTGATAGACACCTCTCTCATCACTGTGAATGTTTCCATCAGTCTCCCACATGGGAGTGTGAATTTCTTAGTGACAAGCTCCGCACCTTTCAACTCTTGAACCTCAGGGTCCAACACTGTCCCTGGGATGCCTTAAGTGTCCAATAAAGGCTTCCTCTATTACTGCTATGCTCTGAGGAGACATCGCATAACCGAAGAAGATCAGCGACAAGACAACTCATAAGAGACCAGGCCGGCAGGCCCTGGAGGGAGCGTGGTACAAGGCTGAGGCCCAGACACTCAAGCTTACACCATCCCTTTCAGAGTATCCAGGGCAAGGAAGCCGGGCTAGTTGGCCTCTGTGCGGCATTTGGAGGGAATGCCACCCTGCTACATCAAAGGGTGCATGTTCTGATCAAAAGTTTGGAGCAGACACCCCACCTTTTGGATCCAGTTCTCAGCTCCCTCCCACACTGACTCTCCCTGACTGATCGCTCTCCAGGGACAAGGATCAACCATGGGAGGCAGACATCTGTGGGAGCAGCCAGACCCTTTCATCTGAGCCCACACAGATGCCTTCCGTCTACAGCTAGCACGTCCATTATGCTTTGCAGGTAACAGAGGCCAAGTAAACACATCAGGCCACTGGATTCCCATGGTGCTGCGGTGATTGCAGGTAATGGTTCCCATCCTACAGACGAGTAGACAGAATTCAGAGGGGTTATGACTTGCTCAAATCATAGCAGTGAGCAGCGACCCAAGCCTAGGGCTTTGGTAGGACACAGCAGCTCCCCATCTGCATCTAGAAGGACAGAAAGGAAGATCTCCATGCCCACTGGTACAGTCAAAGTGGTTAAATCAGAGAATGAAAGAACTCAGGCCAGGTGCTACGGGAAAGAGTGAAGGAAGCTGTGCTGTTTATTAGAGACAGGTCCAAGGCAGGGGCGTGGGTGAGGCAGGATACTGACCTTTGGCTGCAAACCACCTCCGCAATAATGGATCAGACTCATTCTAAATGGTGCCCAAGGCAGGGCAAGCGCCAACAGAGGAAGAAGGGGAGTATCCCACCCAATCCACTCCTCTGACTATGGTCCCAATCATCCAGGAAGAATCATGCTCTAAATTATGATTGTGATCTGAGAGAATTATTTTTTAATCACTTCTGCCTTTATGGAATAAGACAATGAATAAGCATTATTTCACCCATTCCTATTTTAATATAAAAGGTGTGTTATACAGGGTTCTCTAGAGAAAGAAAACCAGGACACTTAGGATTTTAGATAGATAGATAGAGCATGAAGGAATATAACATCTAATTAGTCCACACAGAAGTACGGAGAGCTCAGTTCAACTCACTTCCATGGAAGTTAATATACTGGAAGTCCTTCAACTCACAAAGGCCACTGGGTCCAAGGTCAAGGAAGCAGACAGTTGAGTCTTCCTTAGGGCAATGCCACAGGCAGCAAACAGCAGGGCAGGTCACCAACAGTCAGCAAGACGACAAGGTCTGACAGTCCCAAGCTCAAGCGATGTACGCACCAGCAGTGTGGTGAAGGAGGTCTTGAAGGAACCTCATGCTCCAGCGACCATCCACAGGTAGGCAATCCCACAGGTAATGTAACTCACAAGTTGAAACAGAGAACTAGCGCGAGAGCGAGAGCGAGAGCGAGAGCGAGAGCGAGAGCGAGAGCGAGAGCGAGAGCGAGAGCGAGAGCGAGAGCGCTCACCGAGCCATTTAGCACTTTGCCTTCCAATCAAACTGCGACCTTGTTAATCCCACATGTTGTTGTTGGCCAGGTGGGCACAATAAACCTACCTATCACAAAGGGCTAACGGCTACTAACGTTACTAGGCTGGATGGTCTATGGAGAGGGTGGAATAACGTGATGTCTAAGAGTAGTGATAGGGTGCAAGCCTTCCTGAGTTCAGATTCCCAGTCTGCCACTTACCAGCTGTGAGACTTTGTGGAAATTATTTAACTCTGCTGTGCCTCATGCCCCCTCAGTAAACTCACAACAGCATCTACCTCACAGAGTTATTAGAAGGATCGAATGAGGTACGATGCGTAAATCACTAAGACATAATACATTTTAGCTATTACTGTCATCTGAGGAAGACTGATGTTTTGGGTTTGTATTTTACTGCAATCCCTACTATAATAAACAGCAACGAAAAGCTCACTCTGGTAGAATTGATTCCAACGCACAGCGACGCTATAGGGCAGAGAGAACTGCTCCATGTGATACCCAAGACCGCAAACCTTCCAGAAGCTGAGAGCCTCATCTTTCTCCCATGGAGTGGCTGGGGCTTTCAGACCACTGACCTTTTGGACAGCAGCCCAATGCTTAACCCCTTGGGTCACCAGGAATCCTTCTTCCTGAGATGGTGAACAATGATCATGACTCTCCAAATGTCTACAAGAAGAGTTAAAGAAGTTTGTGGGAGAATTCCATGATCTTTTAATTCCACTTTTCCTCAAACGCCTTGAAGGCCCCTCATATTAAGTGTGAGACATTAAGTTTGCTATATTTTCTTTCTCATTATTACCAGAATACTCTAAGGGTAGTGGACTGACTGTTATGCTAGAGATGAAGAAATTGAAGCTTAGCAAGATAGAGTGGCTTCTTCGAACCACACAGCAAAGCATGGTACAATCCAGTTTTACACTCAGATTTGTCCCACTTGGATGCCTTTCCCGAATCCCATACTGCGCAATTAGGAGAGACCAACTCTGTGCACTGCCATATTCCTAGACCTTGCATGGTGCCTGGATCAGAATAGGTGTGTCTCAGACCCAGAACTATTTATAGGCTTTTTCTTTTTCTCCCCCCACCCCATGTAGGCAGGATAAATGATCCCGAGGAGTAAACAATGGGACCAATGGTTCCGGGAGGTGGGGGGGGGGCGACACAGGAAAGTGGGAGGTGGGGGAAATGAATGGGAGAGCCAACAAACCAAGGGACAAGGGCACAAAAATTATCTAAAATTTATGGCAAGGAGGGTGTAGAATGCCTGTTGGGGCTTGATCAAGTGCAATGTAGCCTAGAGGAATTACTGAGAGCCGAATGAAGGTCAAGCATGATAGTGGGGCAGGAGGAAAGTAAAAGGAAATAGAGCAAAGAACTAGGAAGCGAAAGACACTTATAGAGGTATAAATACAGGCATATACATATGTAAATATATTTATATGTAACAACAGAGATATAGGTCTATGTACATATATGTATAGGTTAAGTATTAAGGTAGCAGATAGACATTGGGCCACTACTCAAGTCCTCCCTCAACACAAGAACACTTTGTTCTAATAACCTGGCATTCTGTGATGCTCACCTTCCTGACACAATCGCTGAAGACAAAATGGGTGCATAAGCAAATGTGGTGAAGAAAGCTGATGGTGCCTGGCTATCAAAAGATATAGTATCTGTGGTCTTAAAGGCTTGAAGGTAAGCAAACGGCCATCTAGCTCAGAAGCAAAAAAGCCCACATGGAAGCATACCACCCTGTGTGATGACAAGGTGTCGACAGGATCAGGTATCAAGCATCAGAAGACCCAAAACAATCAATCATACCATTGTGAACTAGGTGGGCCTGAGTGGAGCCCCAAAGCCCATCTGTAGACAATTGGACATCTTACAGAAAGGTCATAAGGAAAATACAGGCCAGCAGGGTGCAGTATAGCACCAACAAAACACAACATTTCACTAATGCTACTCCTTTGGAGGTCAAACGACCCTTTCACAGGGGTCACCTGAGACCATTGGAAAACACATATTTCGGATGGTCTTAAGAACCAAGATACTGCTCCTTTATCTGTCCCCAGGCGGGTCCACCACATGCAGATACACCCACATATGATACCTGGTGCGAAGACGGTTACCCACGCGACACCATGCTTCAGGGCAAAATTTCATTTATTTCTCATTAGAAATCAATATTTCACAATATGTAATTACATCTTGTCTTTATGATTAATCACTATGCTTTAATAATGATCCATTTGTAACTATGAAAATATATCCTGTACATCAGATAGTTAAATTATGATTCATAACAGTAGCAAAACTACAGTGATGAAGTAGCAATGAAAATAATTATATGGTTGGGGTCACCACAACAGGAGGAACTGTATTAAAAGGTCGAGACATTAGGAAGGTTGTGAACCACACTGCTCTGATGCTTCCTCCCCCTCCACCCCCGCTACCATGACCCCAGTTCTACCTTACAAACCCGGCTAGACCAGAGCATGTACACTGGTACAGATAAGAGCCCTCGACACACAGAATCCAGGACAGGAAATAATAAATTAAATATAATTTATCAAGGGTTCACAATGTGGGGAGGAGGGGAAAAAAGAGGAGCTGAAACCAAGGACTCAAATAGAAAGTAAATATTTAGAGAATGATGATGGCAACATATGTACAAATATGCTTGATACAGTGTATGTATGGATTGTTATGAGCTCTAAGAGCCCCCAATAAAATGATCTTTAAAAAAGAAAAAGAAAGAAACGGTGTGTCTCCAATCTGTGATGGCTACAATACGAACGTCCCAGGTGTCAGCACGAGTGATGTTCTCTTTAGCTTGGTCTGTAAGCTTAGGGAGAAGCAGCCAGCACCCACAGTGCTGGAGATCCCTGCATAAGCCAGCAGAATCATAGGAACATCACGACCCCACGAGGATATATGTAGGATTCTTTTTGTACACACACATTTGCTGAGAATGAGGTATTTTGTTACTTACTGAGATAGTTAAAGTTTATTGTGGAACCTGGCTGATAAACACAGGTGGGGTTAATTGAAGGGTGGAGAGATAAATGACTGTGAGCCTTGCCTTTTGAGTTCTTGGGTCTCTTGCTTTCTGATAGTCGGACCAAGGTGCAGCTGCCTTAGCTGGTTCCGTTTTAGCTGGTAAGGCTTATTCCTGCAAGACATTCCTGAGGAGAAGGCACGTAGACCTACCCTGATACAGCCCTGGGTGCTGGAGCAGACCTGTGGAGACCCCTGCCAGCACTGAGATGTTTACACGTTCACTGATTCGGCTTTCCTCCTGCAGTCAGCATCATTGTGTGTGTTTTGCGAGCTGGAGGAGGTATTTATAGATTGGTGTCAGACAAACGGGCTAATGTTGGACTTGTGGGCTTGGGAAGCACTGGGTTGGGATGTGTTCTTGATGTGCACTTACCTTTTATATAAAACTCTCCCTTACACATATGAGTTTCTGGGGACTTGTTTCTCTAATATACTCAGACCCACACACTTACATAGGCTAGGAGAGGTGACACTAAAAGTCAGCACCCCCCTGAAGGAACATGAGTCCCTGAGCAGTACAAACGGCTCATGCCCACATCCCCTAACCCAAAGGCGGAAGTTCTAAACCACCTACGGGCACTTCTGAAGAAAGACCCGGTAATCTTCCAAAAATTCAGTCATTTGCATCTCCTATGGGACAAAGACTCAGGGAAACAGCTCGTTTAAAGGACAGACTGACCATGCAAGCCACAGCTTCTACTCTCCTGTGACCAGAAGAGTCAGACAGTGCCCCGCCACCACGACTGACCACTCTGAACAGTATCAAAGGGAAGGTCCTGAACAGAAAGGGAGAGGGGGAGAAAAACAAAATTCAAAACCATAAAAGACCACACTGATCGACACTGCAGTCCTTACCCGCCCCGTCAGCCTGGACCGAACCCATCCATGGGGATCAACTTGCAGTCAAGCATGCTTGTTGTTGCTGTTGTTGTGTGCTTATTTAAGCCAGTTCTCACTCAGAGCAACCCTCTGCGTAACAGAATGAAACACCGCCCTGTCCTCAGCCGTCCTCGTCCCCACCGCTGTGATGGGGCCCACCGCTGCAGGCACTGTAGACATCCCTCTTAGGGAGGGTCTTTGCTATGACGAGCTGCCTTGTCAAACACGATGCCCTTCTCCTGGAACTGGTCTCTCCTGACAACATGTCCATGGTCTCGCCAGCCTCTCTTCTCAGGAGCATTCCGGCGGTTCTTCTGCCAAGGTCGTTTTATTTATTGGTTCTCTGACAGGCTTCGTCACCACAATGCAGTTGCAGCAAATCTTCCGTCTTCCTCATTCACCTTCCACGACTTTCACAGCTTCGAAGGTGACGGAAGTGACCGCTGTTGGGCTAAGTCTCCAAAGGAACGTCTCTCTGGGCAGTCCGAGACAAGGAATAATAGCTCCAGAGTGGAACGGCCTCCTCAGTAAAACGAATAATTCAAGATCCCAGGGCAGCCTTTGCAGCTAAATAAAAGCCCAGGGGCCAGCCAGTAGGCAGAAATGGATGGAGCGTGGAGCCCCGGGAGGGCGTGAGGAGGAGGTGGACATGTTGAGGGGATTACAACCAAGGTCACAAAGCAACATGGGTATAAACTGCTGAATGGAAAACGCATTTGTTCTGTAAACTTCGGCCTAAAGTGCAATAAAAAGGTTTTTTAAAAAAACGGAAGAACCCCCTATGGAGCACAGCTCTTCTCGGACACACGGGGAGTGGAGCGGACTGGATGGGGGCTGGGTTTTCTGAGAGCACGCCCTGCCCAGTAGCTTCATTGAGAAGTGGATTTTTTATGGGCAGCGGAGCCAGAAGCGCATGCCCTTTGGAAGCAGATCACCCATCGTTGTGTCGGCGCGCCTTGACATGTTATGAAACAGAGAGAGTGGAGTTGACCGTTGGGACTCATGCAGAGGGAGGCGGCGGTGGCATCCGCAAGCATGGAAGGGCAGTGGACACATAACTGGGTTTTCACTCTTCCCCCATGTAAAATATGGCCTGAACATAAAGCTGCTTGTGTGTCCTCCTCCTGAGGTGGGGGGACAGGGGCAAAAGGAAGGGAAGGCCCGCCAACGGCGGGGCTAAGGAGCCAAGGGAAGCCGAGGGAGCCCGCAGTAGCGATTTTCCCTACAAATGAAGCAGAAGAAGTTGCAGGCGGGTCTTCTGCACGCATGAAACAAGGCTGGTGTCAGATGTCTGCACGTTTCCTGGGGGCTTTTCTAAGGTGGTAAGATAGAAGGGAATAACCAACTGCAGCTCAAACGCCGATCAAAAGAGGGGGATTCATCTTCGAGGGCTAGGTAGCCACAGACTTTCACTGAGCCCTCTCCAAGTACAAGATCCTGGGAGAGGCACCAGGGTTACCGAGATCAAAAGGCATCTTGTCCCCGCCACCCGCCCCTCTCCAGGAGTGAGTTCACTGTATAAGAAACAAACTATCGTGCTGGGGTAAAGAGGAGGAAACCTAAGGAATGAAGGGCGCTTCAGAAAGGAGGCAATACTTGAATAGACACTGATACACTGAAGGAGGAAATAGCCTATCAGATGAAGGCAGGAAGCCGCTGGTCAGTGATTTGCCAAGACTGTAGCCCAGTGTGTGTGTCTGGCATTAACTCGGGGGGTGGGGGGTAGGGACTTGCTGGAGATAAAGTTTAAAAGGCAGGCAAGCAGCAAATCATGGGAACCTGGTGAACATGATTAAGGAGTATGAACTTGATCTTATTAGAGGTTTAGAATTCATTAGATTTTAACTCAGGAAATAACTTGATTGGATTTGCATTTTAGAAAGACTCCCCTGATCCAGCATACAGATGGCTGGGAGAGTGCAAATCCAGAAACCAGGGCAAGACATCGCCCGACATGAATGGGAACCAAGTACAGAAATGAGGGTCCTGAAGATGGGGACAGTGAAGATGGGGACATAGCAAAACCCAAACCAAACCCACCACCACTGCATCAATTCTGACTAATCTTTATGAGAGCAGACAGCCTCATGTTTTCCCCACAGGGTGACTGGTGGGTTTGAACCACTGACCTTGTGGTTAGCAGCCTTATGCCTAACCCACAGCAAGATGTGAGAAATGAGACTGACGTACCTTGGTGTTCAACTAACTGGATGTGAGGGGAGGGAGCGACCTATGGAGGTTTCCAGTGCATTGGCTTGGGTCACCAGGGGAAAACTTAGAACAAAGAGCAAGGCAGGGAATAAAGAAGGTGCATGGTTGGCAACGCTGATGCTGAACTCATTTATAAATATCTTGAGTTTGAGATATCTTCGGATATCCAGGCATTTATGTTCAAGAAATGATCTAAAACCCTGGAGCAAAATAAATATGTGCAGGTAAAATGAAAGTGCTTGAAATCCATCATATACAGGTAGAAAATAACTTAAAACCATAGTTACTGATACAATTGACCTCCTGAAAAAGTATATAAGAAGAGTAAGGCCAAGAGAAATGGAGAGAGTGAAGCTAGAGACAGAGCTCAGAGACCATCAGTGTGGTAGTGATGTAATTCCATGTCAACCTGATAGAGTAAAGGGGTGGAGCTTATACTTAGCCTGTCCATCAGGTCACAGGCTGATGATGCCTCCTTGTAGGTGTGGCCTTCTCATGAGGATTCTGGGAATTTCCTCTTTTTCTCCCTGGAGTTGGGCCACACACTTTTTCTCTGCTTCATTTTCCTGCTGTTGACACACTTAGAGACCTAGAAGAGCCACATGGAGACCCATACCTGCACTGAGATGCTTCCATCGGCATTGGATCCACAAGACTTTTCACCCACCAATCTGTGATCTCCCTGTATTCGGCATTGTTGCATGTGCTGCGTGGGTCTGAAGAGAGATTTATGGACTAGGATTGGATATATGGGCTAGTATCAGACTTCTGGACTTGATCTGAATTGGGCTAGGACGTGTTCCAATATACAATTGGTCTTTGATATAAACCTCTCTCACACACACATATAAGTGTCTCTGGATGTGTTTCTCTAGTCAACCCGGACTAACACAACCGGCATTTCAATTGTAGATGGCAGAAAGTAACACGGGAAAGGATGCCTGGAGAGACAGAGGAAATCAAGGAATTTAAAAGATGAGGCAGTTCTATATTTATTACTCCACTTGAACCCACTTTCCACATCATAGATTGAGTTTTGTGATCCTATTCAGAGTCGTACAGATGGGGAAATGTGACCTCAGGGCATTCCTCCCAGGCTAAATTTTCTAGTAATATATATCTACAGATCTGTAGATAGGTAGAAAGATAGAGATAGAGGGAGATATCTGTATATACATACATATATATATGAAATGTGAAGTCCACCGAATAAAAAGAAAAACATCTTCACTGTTCCACTGAGAAAGGTCTTCCAAAGGTCATTCAATCTATCCCCTTGTCTCTGGCAGAATGTCAAGAGCCATTTCAAAACATGCCATGAGTATTCTAAAGAAGCCCACAGATGCATGCATCACAATCAGACTTTCCAGAAGGACGGGAGGAGTGAGTGTGTGTCTACCCTACCACCCCTCGCCTTCTGGCGCGGGTAATGGAAAAACTCGGCCTCAGCCTAGCTCTGCCCCTGGAGCCAACAACAGAGCCGCGGGGGCCAAGTCTCTGTGAAATGCATCAGATCAAACTCAATGATCAATAATAAAATCAACAGCCTTCCCAAAGCCAAAGGGGTGGAAATTCAGAAGGGGCAATCCTGTAACTTCTCCTGGGGCCGTACAGCACACTCACTGTTGTGAGATTTACATGTGTAGTCGACACTGTGCTACAGAAGTAGAAGGTTTTGGCTAGATAGGAGACCAGAGTCGGGGAATGATTGAGATAACAAGTCGAGAGGATCGTGGACCCCTGAACCCCCAGCCCCAACAGCTCTGACAAGAGACATTCAAACCACTTAGACAGGTTAGCCAATCACATCAGAAACATCCACAGCCTTAGAGTCCAGCTGGAAGCATGTGCTTTTGTTAAACCCTGGGTCTGGAACACGTTGGGTCTCCTCGTTCCATTCCAGGCTGGAGACTGACGCTGTGGGAATCAATTAGCCATTTCGGCAATGCCCATCCTGGGCTGATCCTACAGACTTCCTGGCTGGAGTTGAGAGCTGGATTAACTCTTGCAGGCTACGGTTGGGAGTTTGGGGGTACGGGGGAGCCGGTGGCTAGGAGAATCAGAAAAAGAGAGTTTAAAATGGAAACAACCAAGAGTATCGAGAGAGAGGTACAAACAAGGTCGCTGAGCACAAAAGGGACTTTTTTTTTTTTTAATTATTCAAAGGTCTTGAGACTGAGAAGAAAAAGGCACAGGTAGAAAAATCTCTTGGCTTATTCTGAGATGTGTTGGTGGTGGTACTAATGAACTTTGACCCGTGTCAACTCAGGCCCCCGCAGTCCATTCCCTCTCCTCAGCTCCCAGTCTCGTCGGAGCCCAGACGCGTCTATGAGAGGATTGACACAGGACACTAGGACTGGGGTTCCAGTAGACAAATGGGAAGCCCACATGTGGAGTGACCCCAGAAGCTTCTCCCTCATTTCCTCCTCCTGGGGAAAGGGACGTTGAAATGTACAGACCCTACTGGCACCTTCAGAGAGCAAGATTGGGATTTACACACCTCCTCGCAGGCAAGAAAGTTGGAGGAACTGGACAGCTCTGGATCCCAGCCTGCCGACTGGACAGAGGACATTCACGACTTGGTCAGACATCAGAGGAACTATCGGCCCAAGGACAACGATGCTGGCTCTCATCTTCTTTTCCCAGGTTTGGAGGAAACAGACATCAAAGATGGGAGAGGGAGGAGCTGGGTGGTCTGAGAGAACACGAGGGAGAGCAAAGGGACAGGGTAAAAAAGAGACTGCCCAGTCGCCCACACTTCTACACAAAGCCGTCTTTGTTTCCCAGCCTCAGAGTGAAGCCACGGCAGCAAAGACCCCAGAGAAAAAGGCAGAGACAGCCTGATCCAACTGGGGCCAAGGGGTATTGCATGGACCTCCCTGGGGTCCTCTGAGCGACATATGATGGAGGGAGAAGAGCTAACGGGGGATATCTGAAGAAGAGGGCGACATGAAGAGACCACGAGGAGATAGGAAAGCAAAAAGAACGACCCTGCGGAGACTCCTGGGGGAAAGCCCAAAGCCCACTGAGGTTCACAGCATGGGGCAGCCTAAGATCCCATTAGTGGCTTGGAGGTGCCAATTTTCCTTCCTCAGCTTCCTGACAGTCCCCATTTAGGATGCTGAGTCCGGAGGGGCTGAAGACCCCGACCTCCAGTAGAACCTATGGCGACCCAAGGTAGGAGACACACAACCCTCAGAGGCAGGTCCACCAAGTCTCACTGCTGCGAAACCAATGCTGAAGATGTCTCCTGAGCCAGCACCGGACTTACATAGCTTGAGCCAACTATGCCCTCACCCTCTCTGGCTTGCCCATGAACTTACAACCATTGTGTGCATACCTTCCTGAAGACACCGGCTGTTTAATGTGCAGCCCGAGCAACTGTCCCTCAGTCACTTACCCATCCAGGGGAACAAAGTGGGGTAGGTTCGTGCTTGAGGTCTGCGCAGGGCCCTGGGTTGCTGGATGTTCTGCAGGGCAAGCATGAAGGCCCCACAGGAAACCCCGTCTTCCCTTCCAGCCCCAGTTCCTCTACTGCCTAGAACTGCGGTCTTGGCAAGAATCAGTGCTTTCCTAGGCCCGGAGTTCTCCGTTTGTGGATGAGGTGACTGATCTCATAGACTAATTCTAGATCTGACATTTTCTGCTTTTAATTTACTTTAAATAGCATCAAGTATTTATAATTAATGGTGAATAATTTTAACAGCTCACACTGACTGAATGATTGCTGCATGGCAGGGTCAGCCCTTCTTGCGCATTCTCTAATTTAATCCCAGAAGCAGTCTTGTGGGCATGTTATACCCTCCCCATTTTAAAGATGGAAATGCTGAGGTCCCAAAAACACGAAGGGGAAAGGGTGACCCAAGATCACCCAGCCAATAAATAATAGCACCAGGAAGACCAGGTAATCGACCTTCCAGAGTCTGCACATTGAACACTATATAGGCCCTCTAACAGTAAATAAAGGGAAGAACATTTTGAATCTGGGCTTCTTCCCAGCTAAGGTACCAGGCAATTCTAGATAACACCCAATGTGAGTTATGATTCTAGCTGTAGCCACAGGGGTCTTATAAAATTCATGAGAGAAGGGGATGAAATTACTAGCATCCCTTCGAAGCACAGGAGCAGCTTGAGTTTCAGGAGTGTTATCCTCATCCTGCCTCAGGCACAGACTGATGGGAATGTCACACCCAGACCTGGTGCCCCCCCCCCTGCCAACCATTCCCTCTCTCTGCTACACCTTCCGGCTGGTGGACCAAATATCTCAGAGAAGATGTGTACTCACTGCACAATGGGAAGGGGTCTTGATGGCAAGGCAGGTCAGTAGCACCCAGAGGCCATTCTTGTACTGGCCCGAAACAATGTGGGCTTTATGCGCCATTCCAGAGAGGGTAAGCCAGCCATAGCAACTTGAACCCTCAGACTCTTTCAGGCACCCAGGTGAAGGTGCCCAAGGGGCTGGCCTCCAAGTGTACATTTGAAGGAAACAACTTGGGTCCAGGACATGAGACAACATGCCAAGCCTACAGATAGTGCAAGGTCATTCAGACAGAAAACCAACTGAATAGAAATGAAAAGAAGCCAGCAGATTAACCCACGAACCCACTCTCTTCTCCTAGCATTGTGAAAAGGGGCCAACTAAGCCCCGGGAGAGTAGCTAGAACCCCCAGGCACTAACATCACCTTCCCACCCACCACCATCAGAACCATGTTCAAAAATATGGTTCCGATTTGCCGCAGTCATCCTTTGCCTGATCCCACCAGTACTCAAAAGCACTACATTCTTGCTCTAATATTTCATCTCCCTCTGGTCCAGCCTGCTCTGGCCTTGGGTCAGATTAATATCCCTGCTCCATGAAAGCCAGACAAAATTTCCTTTGGCGGGGCTGACTTTTCCAGTTGGCTGCCTGGAAGCTCACAAAGCCAGTGGCAGCCACCACCCCTTCCCCACCCCTGGGGTCCGGAAGTATGAACATTCGGGGTGGCCTCTGGCTCATGCAGAACGTTATTAGGAAGGAGTGAGGCTTTACAAGGTGTCAGAGCTTTCACCAAGACTTCGGGTTGGATGAACTGGTCTCAAGGTTTTGCAAAATGAGAGTTTCTGAATGGAAAAGGCACCAAAGACATGGACCAGGCTAGGTTCTTGCTTAGTAGCTAACAACCAAGGCTGGGCAGAGGGAGGTGGATCGAAGAATGAAGGCAGATGGTGATAACAACCAGGAACCCATCATGTGTTTGGCATTGCACTGAGGACTTTTATTTTATTTTTTTAACATTTTATTAGGGACTCATACAACTCTTATCACAATCCATGAGGACTCTTAATGCACTATCTTATTCAATGCATTTGCAAACCCACCGGGTGGACACTCTCATTCCTCTCACTTTATAGATTGATTTTTTAAAATAAATTTTAAAAAAGGGTGAGAAGAACCTAAGAAAGGTTTTGATCCAAGATGCATCAAAATAAGATGAAAAGAATACAGTCACTGTACCAAAAAGACCTAGTCAACTCGCCATCATTTCAGAAGGGGACATGAAACAAAGGCTCTCATTGCTGATGTAGACGGAGCTTGGATCATAACAGAGAAAACCAGAAAGGTGTTTGCTGTGTTTGATTGGCTGTGTCAGGCATTTGACTGTGTGGATCATCACAAACTATGGACACCCTTGAGAACAGGAACTCCAGAACACTTCCTTGTGCTCACGAGGAACGTGCACATGAATCAAGAGGCAGTTGTAGGAAAAGACCAAGGGGAGATGGTATGGTTTAAAATCAGGAGAGGTGTTTGTACCCTCCTCTCACATATTTTCAATCTATATGCTGAGCAAATCATCAGAGAAGCTGTATTATATGAAGAAGAATATGGCATCGGGATTAGAGGAAGGTTTATTTTGTTAGGCCGGGTTCACTAGAGAAACAAGTCCAGGGACATTCATATATGTATTCGAAAGAGCTTTATATAAAAGAGTCATCGTATATTAAGAAAACACCCAGCCCAGTCCAGATCAAGTCCACAAGTCCGATATTACCTCATATGTCGATACTAGTCCATAAATTCCTCTTCAGACCCATGCAGCCATGCCATGATGCCAAATGCAGGGAGATCACAGGCCAGTGGGTGGAAAGTCTTGTGGATCCAATGCCAGTTGGAGCATCTCAGCATGGAGCAGGTCTCCACATGGCTCCTCCTCAAACTCTATGAGTGTCTCAACAGCAGGGATGTGAAGAAGAGAGAGTGTGGCCCACCTCCAGGTGAAAGAGAGGAAGTTCCCAAAATCCTCATGAGAAGGCCATGCCCCCAAGGAAGCATCATCAGGCTGTGGACCTGATTGACAGGCTAGACCCCACCCCTTCACTCTTAATACTCAAGTTGACATGAGATTATGTAACTACCACACTTACTAACAATCTAAGCTATCAGATGACACAACCTTGCTTGATGAAAAGTGAGGAGGGCTTGAAGCACTTGCTGATGAAGATCAAGGACTGCAGCCTTCAATGTGGATTACAACTCAATGTAAAAAAGACCCAAATCCTCACCACTGGACCAGTAGGTAACGTCATGGTAAAAAGGTAGAAAAGGTTGATGCTGTCCAGGCTTTTGTCTTGCTTGGTTTCACAATCAATGCTCATGGAAGCAGCAGTCAAGAGATCAAAAGACAAGTTGCTTTAGGTAAATCTGCTGTACAAGGACTCTTTAGCACTTTGAAGCGCAAGGTTGTCACTTTGAGGGCTCAGATGTTCCTGACTCAAATTGTGGTATTTTCAATCGCCACAGATGCCTGTGAAATTTGGACACTGAATAAGGAAGACCGAAGAAAAATCGATGCATTTGAATTGTGCTGCTGAAAAAGAATGTTGAAAAGACCCATGGACTGCTAATAGGACAAATTGATCTGTCTTGGAGGAAGCATGGCCAGCATGCCCTTAGAGGCAAGAGGGTGAGACTTTGTCTTCCATACTTGGGATAGAAGAGATCAATCCCTGGAGAAAGACATCATGGTTGACAAAGTAGAGGGGCAGCAAAAAAGAGGAGGGCCCTCAACGAGATGGATTGACACAGTGGCTGCACCAATGGAGTCAAGCATAGGAACAATGTCGGGGATGGTGCAGGACCGGGCGGTGTTTCATAGGGTCACTATGGGGCCAAACCAATAAGAAAGATTTGGTAATTTTTCAACTCTTTCAGATTATCAGTAAGCTATTAGTAAAAAGCAGTACCAAGATCTGAGTCCAGGCAATCTAATTCCAGAGTCCAAACTCTTAAACTCTTAGCACACCGCTGGCTTGCCCTGAGTTCTCTGGAACAACTCTCAACCCAGGTACTCTTTAATGAACCACAGTGGAGATGAGCCGAGGGCTGTTCATGACTAACACACTTAGAGAGCCCTGCCTTTATCTGGATTACAGACCCTGATCCCAAATTCGTGTGTACCCAAGAGATGGAACTTCAGTCCATCAAGGCGAACGCTACCCAAAGTCAAAACATTCTCCTCCTCTGCCTTTCCACTGCCCATATCCATCATAAGGAATAATCAGAACTGCCTACAGGGCCTACCATCAGACCCTCCCAGGAAAGATTGAGAGCAGAGCCAAATATGAAATCCCTAGAGGAAAAGGATCTACCATTTACTAGCCCCAAACACCGATGCGATGTAGTGACACATTCACCGAATGTGGGAGAGTGAAAGTTAAATCTTCTGATTTTAAATCATTTAATGACGGAACCCTACCTGACACCACAGGGATCTCACTAAAAATGTATGATTTAAGCATATCACTCCCAAAGGGGCCTGAGAGCGCCCCTGAGAATTCACCAGTTCCACGGTGGTGAGCTGGACCCCTGCATGCCGTCCTCCAAAGAACCACAGTGTCCAAGCAGATGAGGAATGACTGTCCCCAGAAGGCCTGGACAGCCGCAGCACTAGGTCACAGCTTGTTTTCTCTCCCCCGTCATGTTTCTTAGTCATTCCGCTAACTGTTGTTGTTTTGTTTGTTTTTGTTTTTAATCGAGTGAAAAAATGGTGACTACCCTTTCCATCAACTATCGGTTAAACGTGCAACGAGACAAATGGAACATGAGGCAGTCGTTGAAGAAAAAGCCAAGGATAGTTGCTGATAGGAGAAGGTATTCGGAATTAAGTGGGGAAGCAGATTGTGAAACACTTGTATATTAGAAATCTACAGCCACCTATACTAGAAAGCATGGGTACCAACACCTGCAAGCATGAAGACTGACTCTCCATGAGTGGTCTTTTTCTTTTTGTGTTAAGCAATAGCTCCCCAGTCTTCCTTCACCATAACACCTGGCAATCACAAGTCTGTGTTTGCCTCTCTACACTCAACTCCCATATTTTTCTTGAGAACCTTCTCTGCGCCAGACACCGCGAGAGGCTCTGAAACAAACGGGCAGGGGAGGAAGGATGGAGAGACTTGAGGAAGAAGCCGAGGAAGTAACTTTTTCTGAGCACTGGCAAGGCACCAAGCTCGGCTCTAAGTTCTTTACCAACCTTATCTCCTGGCACCCCATTGACCCCTGGAGTAGGTACTGCTCAATCTCTTCCTTCTAAAAATACAAGTGCAAGGTGCTCATGGGAAGCAAAGGAAGCTTTTGAGGGTTACCCAAAGATTCTGATCCAGGGTGTTAGCTCCAGCGTGAGGGGCCAACACACGCTGCTCACCCTAGAAATGTAGAGATCAGCGCTTTGGGATCCTTGCCTTCAAAGAGTTTACATGGGGAGCAGTTGAGCAAAGAGAGATTTGCTAAATGTGTGTGCGACACATGGAGCCGGGTAGCTCAAGCAAGAGACGTGAGAGGAATCGGAACGGTGCCACTTTGGGGGGTGGCGGTGGCGGTCCTAGAGCCATTTGTGAGTGTTTATTTCCACCCCAGACTATGTCTTTCTTAGGAATTAAGATGAGGCTTCCTCTTCTCTGCACGAGGAGTCCTGCAGCCACAGTGGAATATACATTGGGCTGCTAACCGAAAGGTCAGTGATTTGAAACCACCAGCTGCTCTGTGGAGAAAAGACGGGACTTTCTACTCCTGTTAAGAGTTACAGAAACCCACAGGGGCAATTGCACCTGGTCCTGTAGAGTCACTATGAGTTGGAAATGAAGCCCTTTAGACCAGAGCCTCACTGAGGAGCTAAACAAAGTTAAGAAAGTACACTCCAACTCAAGGGCAGCTCCAGGGGTGTCAAAAGTATCTGCCAGGCCTTTCTTTCACGGTGCCTCCAGGTAGACTGATGCTTCCAATCCTGTTTTAAAGAAGGTAGTATTCAGGCTTCTAGTCAGGGGCCTCTCTAAGGGCCTTGACCACCTCCTGGTGGCCAGGGCCACTCCTGGCTGTTGGGGAGCAAATGAAGGCTCTCTGGGCAAAGAGTTCAGAAATTAAAGACTATCAGAGGCCGGGTGTCTGGGCATAAGCAAGACGACTAAACAGATGGAAAAATATAACTCACCAGGTCTGTGCCTCTCAGCACTGTAGCCTGTGGGACTCAAAATCCCCCTTTTCTCTCTCTAGGCACTGCATGGACATATATCTAGGGAAACCAGCTCTTCCCAAAGGTGAGAAGCCAAATTCCCACCAGCATCGGATCCTTGGCAGCATGGAAAATGTCCCCCAGGGGTCTGAGAAAGGTGGCGGGGTCCCCTGGGACCACAGAGCTCATTCCTCCAGTAGGACAGGTGCTCTGTAACGCTGGCAGCCCAGACCAGAGGGGAAGAGAAAGTGATTTTCAGCTTGCCACTCCCACTGCACAGTGGAACAAGACCCAATTGTAAGCCTCTAAGGGCCTCATCAGAAGAGATTCTTTCACACACAGCCCTGCGTAGTGGCACACCTGTCAGAAGACATCAACACACTTCTCTGTCTTTAGAAGTATCCAAATCTGGAGTTGTTTGTTTGATTTTTCCTTGAGTAGACTCTACTTCCTAAAATTTTCCTAAAGAAATACATCAAAGCATGACTTTAATTCAGCAATGACTTACAGGTCTTGGGTTAGGGACTCAGAGTTGATATGGAAAAAGGCACAGCCCCTGTCCTCAAGGAAGCAAATATCTCCACCTGGAGGTGAACTTACAATGTAATGATTCCGTGAAGCTCACCATACAGGTATGGACAGGAAGCAGGGCATCTCCGCAGAGGTTGGAAGAAGATAACTGACAAAGGATCGACTGATGAAGTGGCACGCAATTGAGGTCACTGCTGGATAGATCTTGTACTCCCTCATCCACAAACTTGGACTGGCAGGATTTTCTTCAGCACAATGCACTGCCTAGCTGTGTATTCACAGGCGTGGTCCCCTGCTAGCTTCTTCCTCTTGAAATGGCACACACACACACACACACACACACACACACACACACAAAATGCTGTTTACCTTTACCATGTTTCACATGTTGCCATCCATGCAGGAACGGGGCCTCCCTAGCTCACTTCAGAATACTTGGCGGAGCTATCTGGGAACTATGAAAATGAAATAGTAACAGGTAGATGAGGAGATAGCAACATCACTTGATGTACCACCAAACTGCTAATGGGGATAGAAGTTTTCCTCCAGCCTCCCCGGTCTTCATGCTCAAGACAGTGCAAAAGCCAGAAGGGAGTGTAACCCTGGGGGACAGCGTCCTAGGAGAAAACCCTTCCGAGTGCTTGAGAGATAGGAAAGGGGTCTCTAACTCCCCCCATTGTTTCCCTCTCTTCTCTTGCACCTCCCCTCAGAAACACCCACTGCTCTCAGGGAGGGAGCAGTGCCCTGTGCTCAGAGGAGGCGAGGCCCCAAGAGAGTGGGCAAACTTTTGTTGCTTTCTTTCTTTCTCTCCTCCCACCACTTGCCCCTCCAATATGAGTTCATCTCAGGGAAGATACGGCAAGGAGGGCAATAAAAAGCCCCATGTTTCTGGATGGTCCGTGTAAAGAGGTATTTGAGAGAGTAGAAAGGAAATGCAGAGCAAAGTTGTTCAAGAATATCTCTGCTTTACCTAAACAGGATACTATATATTTTGAGAACTGAAAACATCAACAGACTTCTCTGTCCTTATAAGTCACCTTATCCGGAATTTTTGTCCATTTCTTCCCTGTCGACTCTGTTCCGATTCACAGTGACCCCGTGTGTACTAGAACCAAACACGACCCAGGCCTGCGCCATCCTCACCATTGATCTCATGCCTAAGCCCATTGATGCAGCCTCTGCGTCCATCCCTCTGTTAGGGCCTTCCTCGTTTTCCCTGCCCCTCCACGTACACTTAATACTTCAGGTTTTTTCTTTTCTGTTCTTTCCATTTCTTTAAAGCATGAAGTTGAGATCTGGATCAGAACTGTGTTGTGTTGATAGATTGGTTTTGGTAGTATTGATGTTTTCACAATGCTAAGCCTTCCTATCCATCGACATGGGATATTGTTCCACTTATGGAGTTCCCTTCTGGTTTCTGGTAGTGGTGGTCTGTCATTTTCTTTGTACGGTCTTGTTTCTCTAGTTAGGTTGATTTCTAAGTATTTCCTATTTTTTGTGGCTGTAATGGTATTGTTTTTATTTCTTTTTCAGAGCTCTCTTTCTTAATATATAGGGACCTAAGTCATTTTTACGTGTTAATCCTGTATACTACCAACTAGTGGAATCTCACTATCATTTCCAGCAACTTTTTGGTTGAGTTTTGGGATTTTCTACATATATAATAGTATCATCTACAAACAGTGAGGGTTTCACGTCTTCATTGCCCATTTAAATTATTTTTGGTTTTTTTTGTTTTGTTTTTTTGTCTAATGGTACTGGCGAAGACTTCCAGCATAATGTTGAATCAGAGTGGTGATAGAGGAATCCTCTGATCCCATTCTCAGGAGAAATCGTTCATGTTTTCCTCACTGAGCAAGAAGTTGGTCGTCGGTTTTCACATATGGCCTTTATTGTGTTGAGAAATTTCCTTTCTATTCCTATTTTGTTTCATCATAAATGAGTTCTGGAAAATGTCAAATACATTTTCCGCATTGATTAATAAGATCACGTGGTTCCTTTGTTGGTTTTGTTTATATAGATTACATTCATTGTTTTCTAATGTTGAAACATCCTTGGGTACCTGGTATAAATCCCACCTGATCATGGATATATATCTATCTGATTCTTTTGGCCAGGGTTTTGTTGAAAATTTTTTCATCTATGCTCATAAGGAATATGGTTTGTAGTTTTTTTCCTTGCCTGGTTTTGGTATCAGGGTCAGGGTCACTTCGTAAATGAGTTCAGGAGTTTACTGCCCTTCTTGATAATCTGGGAGAGTCTGTGTAGAATTGATGTCAGTTCTTCTCTGAATACTTGGTAAAGCCATCTGGTCCTGGACTTTCGGGGTTGGAACTTTTTAAATGACATGGTCTATTTATTCTTTCATGATTAGTTTATTGATGTGGGTAGCTAGTGTGTTTCTAAAAACCTGTCAATTTCATCTAGGTTTTCAAATTTGACATTTCGTAGCAGTAACGTATTATTATTTTTATTTCATTTGGTTCTGTTGTGATGCCATTCTTTTCATCTCTAACCCATGATATTTGCATTTTTCTTTCTTTTCCTTTGTTAAATTTGCCAATGGTTAGTCAATTTTTTAAATCCTTTCAAAGAACCAACTTCTTGTCATACTGATTTTTCCTATTGTTTTCCAATTCATTTATTCTGCTCTAATATTTATTATTTCTTTTCTCCTGGTGGTTGAAAGTTTATTTTGTTGCTCCAATTCCAATTGTTGAAGATTCTAAGTCAAGGCGTTGACTGTGATTCTCTCCTCTACATTATTTGATTTCTTTTCTTTTAATTTTCTAAATTAAAACCAGACATATATTTATTTCTAAAACCAGAAATATAATTTTTCTTGGCTAGGACAGGTTGGTTTTCCTGGATTTACCCGGTTTTGATCATCAATTCCATTCTATTCTCTTCTTTTTAATTGGGAGTTTGCCTATATATCATATCATTCCATATTTGATTTCTTAATGGCTGATTCCATGAGCACCGATTTGGGATCATGGTCAAATGAAATCCATGACAACTTCAATCTTTTCTCCATTCATCATGAAGTTGTTTATTGGTCCCATGGTGAGCATTTTTGGGTTTTGTACTGTTGAGTTGAGATCCAGACTGAAAGCTGTCGTCTTTGATGCTTATCAGTGAGGGCTTCAAGTCCTCTGCACTTTCAACGAGGCACGTTGTGTCACCTGGAGAGGTCAGGTGGTTAGTGAGCCCTCCTCCAATCCCGATGCTGAGCCCTTCGGTTCATACAGCCAAGCTCCTCAGATGGTTTGGTCAGCATACCGGCCGAATGGGTATAGTGAGAGAACATAACCCCGGGTACACCATTCCTGATTTTAAACCTTGCAGTCCCCTTGTTCTGTGAGAGGGATGGCCTCTTGGTCCATGCACAGGGTCTGCATGCACCCAAGGAAGTGTCCCAGACTTCCCAGGCTTCCAGTGATATCCATAGTTTATTAGGATCCACACAGTTAAAACGCCTTTGCATAGTCAATGAAACACACGGAAATCTTGTTCTGATGGTCTCTGCTTTCAGCCACAATCCATCTAGGATCAGAAAGTATATCCTTCATTTGATCTCCTCTTCTGCATCTGACTTGAATTTCTGGCCACTCCTTGATGTCCTGCTGAATCCATTGTACAGTTATCTTCACCAAAGTCTTACTTGCATGTGACATTACTGATATTGTTTGATCATTTCCACAGGGTCGTGTCACCTTTTTTAAGCAGGCACAAATATGGACCTCTTCCAATTAATCTGGCCAGGTAGCTGTCCTCCAAACTTTTTTGCCACAGGTTAGAAAATGTTTCCCATGCTGCATCAGTTTCTGAAAACATTTAGACTGTTACTACTTCCATTCCTGGAGTCTTGCTTTTTGCTAATACTTCAGTGCAGCTTGGATTTCTTTCTACAGTATCATCAGTTCTCAATCATATGTTCTCTCTTAAAACTGTGGAAGGCTGACCCATTCTTGTTGGTCCAGTGATTCCTTCTTCCGTCTTCTTTTGATGCTTTCTGCATCATTCACATTTTTGCCCACAAATTCTTCAATATTTCAACTTGAGGCTTGGATTTTTCTTCAGTGTTTTGTTTGTTTGTTTTTAAGCTTCAGATGCACTGAGCTTCTGCTTCCCTTTTGAGTATCTAACCCCATGTCTTTTTACATTCCATTATAATATTTTATTTTATCTTCTCAAGTTGCATTTTTAAATTTTATGGAGTTTTTTGTTTTATTTTATTTTTAATAAATTATTTTACTGGGGGCTCTTACAGCTCTTACAATAATCCATACATCAATTCTATCAAGCACATTTGTACATATGTTGCTATCATCATTCTCAAAACATTTGCTTTCTACTTGGGATCAGCACCTCATTTTCCCCCTCCCTCCCCACCTCCATGTTCGGCTCTTTTACTTCATAATTACTTCCATTTGCTTTACCTTCTTTATACTTAAGATTAAGTTTCAGAATCTTTTTTCATATCGACCTTGTTTTCTTTCTTTCCTGTCTGTTAATGACTTTTTGCTCTCTCTATATATGATCTTCCTTTATATGTATCACCTTTCTGTATGATATTATTGATGCCATCCCACAGTTCATCTGGTCTGCAGCATTAGTGTTTAATATGTCAAATCTGCCCTTCAGATAATCTCTGAATTCAAGCTGGATGTACTCTTGTGAACGTATTACTTTTCATCAGCTTGGACATGACCTTGCATAGGAACAACTGATGGTCTGTTCCACCGTTGGCCCCAGCCTTGTTTAGCTGATGATGCTGAACTTCTTCACCATCTTTTGCCAGGGTTAGCTGCTGTTGTTGTATGCATCAAGTCAGTTCTGACTCAGCGGCCCTATGTGCAACAGAACGAAACACCGCTCAGTCCCGTGTCATCCTCACCACCGCTCCTATGCGTGAGCCCATTGCTGTAGCCACTGTGTCCACCCATCTCCCTGAAGGCCTTCCTCTCCGTCACTGTCCCTCTGTTGTAACAAGCATGACGTCCTTCTCCAGGGAGGAATCCCACTTGATAAGATGTCCAAAGCACATGAAAGGAAGTCCCGCCATCTTTGCCTCTAAGGTGCATTCTGGCTGTACTTCTTCCAAAACAGATATGTTTGTTCTCTTGTCAATCAATGGTACTTTCAATATCCTTCACCAACACCATCGTTCAAATGACCTGATTTTCCTTATTCACTATGCAATGGAGAAGACCATGGCACCTTAGTCCTCAAAGTGACATCCGTGCTCTTCAGCAATTTCAATCAGGGGGTCTTGTGCAGCACATTGACCTAATGCAATGTTTCATTTGATCTCTTGACTGCGACTCGTATGAGCATTGATGGTGGATCCCAACAAGATGAAGTCCTTGACAACTTCCATCTTTTCTCCCTTCATCATGAGGTTACCTCTTGGTGCAGTAGTGAGGATAAGTTGTGACCCACGTTGAAGGCTGAAAATCGTTGGGCTTTAAATGTTCCATTTCATTTCTTATAACTTTCCATTTTCCGTGACCCATGTTGAGTGCGTTCCACTTTGTACATTCCCTGTTTTGATTACAAATGGGTGTTTGCGTGGTTTCCTCTCATTTTGAATAGTGCCACATCAGTAGGGAGAGAGCCTGAAAGCTTGGTTCCATCCATGTCACTCAGGTGAACTCTGCTTTGAGGAGAAGGCTTCCAACCCATTTGTACTTTGGGTGTCTTGCAACCTAAGGGACTTGTCTTCAGACACTATATCAGACAATGCTCTGCAGCTCTGCATACGTTTTTAAATGCAAAAACAATCGTCCACTCCAAAGGAGATCACTAGAGAAGCTCCTGGACAGAGTGGGAGAAAATTTGAAGCAAAACAAGATCAGAAAAGATCAGGCCGACAGGTCTAATAGAGACTTGTAGACCCCTTAAGATACTCCCGTGAAGAAATCAATTACTCTTTACTCGCGCCTCACACTCAAAGGGGAAAAAATCTATGTGAATTAAAGAGCTAAACATAAACTGTTAATAAAGGTTCAGAAATATCACACTAAAGAATACAGTGATGACTTAGGCAATGATTTCATAAACAGACATAAAAAGTAAAAGATTAATAAGTTAGACTAAAATAAAGTGACAAATTGCTGCTCTCCAAAAGAGTGAAAAGGGGAAACCACCATGTAGCACAATATTTGCAATAATTAGATTCAACAAGAACACAGGAAGAACTCCTTTGAACCATTGAAAAGAAAATAATTTTTAAAGATAAAAGTACTTGAAAAAGCACTTCACAAAAGAGAATATCCAAATGGCTCAAAAAATATATATGAAAGATTTAGAGAATAAATACTAAACCTCATGTACCAGAATGATTACAGCTGAATTGACTGACAATCCCAACTACTAGTCATAGTTTGTAAAACTAGAACTCTCATAAACAACCCCCGATGAGTAAAAGCAAATGCAAAGCACTTCAGACATCGTTTGGTAGGATCTACTAAAAATGGGATTATGCCTTGGACTGCTACCTGCAGTAACTGTCAGCAGTTCAAAACCACCAGCAGCTCCTAGGGAGAAGAGAGAGGCTTTGACTCCCATCAGGGGAGCAGCTCTACCCTGTCTGACAGGGTCGCCAGATGTTGGAATGGATTTGATATCAGTGAGTGAATGAGTAGTTACACCTGAACAAATACATTACCTAAAATCACACTTAGTGTCCTGGAGCCCATTGTAATGCACAGTGGCCCGTGTGCCTCAGCCACTCCACTCAGATGTACACGCCCATCAGAAATGCATTCCCCAAAAGACATGTAAGAGAATATTAACAAGAATCTCCCTAGTGGCCTAAAAAAAACACCTCTAATGCCCATCCTAAGTAGAATGGGTAGGTAAACTGAGGTACGTATGCTGTAATGAACGGATTAATGCTACACTCAACAATACATATAGATAAGTCTCACATACTTCATGTCAAGCAAAGATCCATATATGAATTACAAACCATATTATTCTCTTTATAATACTGAATATAATATATTATTACAATATAAAGGAAATATATTATTAATTTTCCTATTTTCAAGAATAGAATATTATATTCCCTTTATGTGGTTGAAAATAGGAAAATTAATTTGTGGTGCCAGAAATCAGGACAGTGATGACCTCTGGGAATTGTTAAGGGGATTGCTAAGAGGCTAGACAGGTTTTATGTCCAAATCTAGGTGATGGTTACACAAGATCGTCTACTTTGGGAGAAGCATTAAGATGTACACTTACAATGTGTTTACTTTTATGTATATATGCCATATTTCCATTTTATTTTATTTTAATCATTTATTGGGGGTCTCTTACAAATCTTATGACAATCCATCATTCAATTGTATAAGCACACTGGTACATATGTTGCCATCAACATTTCCAAAACACTTTCTCTCTACTTGAGCCTTTGGTATCAGCTCCCCTTTTTTCCCTCCTCCCCCACCTTCCACCCTTGTGAATCCTAGATCAATTATATATTATTATTGTTATTTTGTGTCTTACACTGTCCATTGTCTCCCTTCATCCACATTTCTGTTATTCATCCTCCGGAGGGGTATATATCCAACTTTGTGATGGGTTCCCCCCTTCTCCATCCCCCTCCACTCTCACAATCCCCCTACCCTACCAATGTGTGTACTCCATTCTAACCAAATTTATAAGGTAGAACTGAGTCATGGTACTGGGGGAGGAAGCATTCAGGAACTAGAGAAATTATGTGTGTTTCATTTGTGCTATATTGCACCCTGGTTGAATTGTCCCTTCCTTGTAACTCTTCCATGGGGGGGGGATGTCCAATTGTCTACAGATGGGCTTTGGGTCTCCACTACAACCCCTCTTTCACATTGATTTAATTGTTTGTTTGGGATCTTTTGATATCTAATACCTGTTCCCATCGACACCTCATGATCACACAGGCTAGTGTGCTTCTTCCATTGGGGGGCATATTTGCTTCTCAGCTAGATAGCCGCTGGTGTACCTTCAAGCCTTTAAGTCCTCAGATGCTACATCTTTTGATAGCCGGGCACCATCAGCTTTCTTCACCACATTTGCTCATGCACCCACTTTGTCTTCAGCGATCATGTCAGGAAGGTGAGTATCCAAGAGTGCCAGGTTATTAGAACAAAGTGTTCTTGTGTTTAGGGAGGCCTTGACTAGAGGCCCAAAGTCTGTCTGCTCTCTTAATATTTAACATAAAAATATATGTACATCGGCCTTTATCCCTTTCATTATAAAATAATATATTTACATATATATATGCCTATAGCTATACCTCTATAAATAGCTTTTGCCTCCTAGTGTTTTCCTCTATTTCCTTTCACCTTCCTCCTATCCCACTCTCATGCTCACCGTTAATCCAGCTCTCAGTACTTCCTCTTGGATACGTTGCACTTGATCAAACCCCACCAGGCCTCCTTGTCGTCATTATTAGATCTCTTGTTGCTCCCTCATCCCTAAGTCTGTTGACTCCCTGCTCCCCCTCCCCGCCCTGTCCTCTCCCATGTCCCCCTGGACCATTGGTCCTGTTGTTTTCTCCTCAGGCTTGTTTTTCCTGCCTGTCTTATATAGTTAGACATAGGGAAAGAAAAGAAAACAGGAAACAACAGTTCTAGTCTGTCTGCTGACCCTGATATGTGCCTTCTGATCAGGTCTGATGAGGGGCCAAACCCTGTCCCCGAGTCAGAAGCCTATCTTCAGGATTCCTGGGGACTTGGTTACTTTGCTCCCCTTGCTGCCCTGTTGCACTCCCTTCACGCTTCACCCCGCTGTGCGCTGTGCGTGGGGCAGACCAGGCACACTTTCTGCCCAGTGTCTCCAGTGCAGTCCCCGTAGCGCTTTGGGTCAGGGAGGGAATGTCCTGTCTCGTGGTGGGGCCGGCTCTATGGACCTCTCTGTGCATTGGCTTCTCTGAGATGGTTATTTTTTTAAAAACATTTTATTAGGGGCGTATACAACTCTTATCACAATCCGTACATATACATCAATTCTATAAAGCATATCAGTACATTCTTTGCCCTCATCATTTTCAAAGCATTTGCTCTCCACTTAAGCCCTTTGCATCAGGTCCTCTTTTATTTCCCCTCCCTTCCCGCTCCCCCTCCCTGATGAGCCCTTGATAATTTATAGATTATTATTTTGTCATATCTTGCCCTATCTGGCGTCTCCCTTCACCCCCTTCGCTGTTGTCCGTCCCCCAGAGATGGTTATTTTTAACGGTTATTTTTTCATGTCTAACGCTCAAGGAGAGGAGAGTAAGCAGGTCATAACAGGGTTGGGAGTTGGCAAGAGCCATCCAGTTGAAAGAGATTTTAAAGCTGGACAAGAGAGATGAACATGTGAGACCAAGGTATAGTGCAAGAAGGTTGACCCCTCTCCTTAAGGTGGAAGAGACCCCCTTAGTTGCCTGGAGTGACACCCCCACACGGTACCCACACATCCTAGGTATATGCCAGACTCCAAGCCAATGGCTCCTCTCTGGATGCTGTTCCCGTCCTAGAGTGCTGGCACTCCTCTCCTTAATACGTCACTTCTGAATATACCCCACAGGATTGCAGGCTTCATGTCATGGGGAATGCTGACCAATGTGTTTGAAGCTGCATCATTTCTCATTTCAGAAGAGCAAACAGGTGGTTGTGGGTTCGCAGCTGTCCCCGCCCTCCCAGATCACGTGACCACGGATCCTGAGCTCATCTGTCAGGTAGATCCACAGCACTCAGGAGGGGCGGTGAGTGGGGGATAAGAGGCCGCCCTGTGGAGCATGGCAATGGAGTCCCAGATTAACAATCTCCAGAAGCCTTGGGGTCTGTAAAAAGGGGGATGGATAATCGAACGGTAACCACAATTTGACAGTAATTTGGTGAAGAGTATCAGTCTGGCTGGCACTTAGGTGGCCACCACGTGCTCTCTTCCCTCCCCCCACCCCACCCCCTCCCTATGTGTTCTTAGAAGAGAGGCACGGCCTTCTGTTGCAGAGCCTTCTGGAAACCAGGGACTCGGTAGCCCGGGGCTGCCAGATGAGTTTGCTTAGTTCTCAACCTGTAGGTTGCAACCCCTTTGGGGATCAAATGAGAACAGCCCTTTCACAGGGGTCGCCCGATTCATAACAGTAGCAAAATGACAGTGATGAAGTAGCAACAAAAATAATTTTATGGCTGGGGGGGGGGGGTCACCACCACATGAGGAACAGTATGAAAGGGCCGCGGCCTGAGGAAGGTTGAGAACCACTGGCTTAGGCCCACGCAGCCCCCTGGTGCGCTGTTTGCCAGGCTGTTGGGCCGCGGATCCCTTTTCCTTGCTCAGTGGTCCTTCAAATCATCTGCAGGGGTTTCTGAATTTCCACATGGTAGGGGTGTGTGCGCTTCTCCTCGATTGGGGGCCGGCGGGCGGGGGGTGGGGGGACACAGTGTGTGTGTTTGTGTTTCAGGCTGCAGCTGTTTATTTCCCCAGATGAATTTTAAAATCACTCCAAATTCATCAGCATCTTCTGAGGGACTGTCATAACTAGCAACATGTTCAAGATGCAGGAACGATCATGGGGGGGGGGGCGAGGGGGATGCATGAATTTCCTTTCAAAGCCACAAGCTCTCTGGAGCAGCATTCAATTCGCCCCATAACACATCCCTGGATTTCAATTTGGTCACAGTGAACCCAGGGATCAGGGAGGCTGGAAAGGTGCCGCTGTACCCAGCTCTACCACCTCACCCTTGTTCACACCAGTGAAGAAGGGGGCAGGCCAGCTGAGATTCGGTCGCTTGAAGACAAGCTAATTTGGCTGGGGGGGCTTTCCTTTCTGTGTCCCTCCTAGTGAGCAGGGAGTTAACCGTCCATGCCCAAGGCTTAGCATCCCTCCTGACAGCAGATGGCAACTTAAATTTCTCTTCGTGAATTGGAATAAGTTACTGAGCTTCCCTGGGCCTCAATCTGTAAAATAGGAGACGTGGGTTAAAGGCTCTCACAGGCCCCTTCCAACTGGACTTTCCGAGCCATCAAGGACTTGCCATAAAACGAAATAGGAAAAAAAACAACAATAAAACAAACTCTCCCTTACAAAAATAACAAATGGAGGGGGCTCACTGTACCTCAACATGTAACCCGTGGCCCCTGCCATCCCGGCCCCGCCTGCTTCCCAAAGGAGAGGGCCTCGACAGGAAATGGCCAAGCACACAGCAAAGTCCCAGCTTCCTCATCTGGCATGTGGTCACGTCATCTGCTGAGTATTTAATTAGAACTGGTGATGGCTGTTTGGAACAAGCCAAGGCCAAGAGGGCAGGAAGGCGTCTCCTTGTTCTCGACTCCGGAGACTGCGAGGAAGTCGCCGAACAGCTGGGACCGGGCTCCCCGTCTAGATTGTTCCGGCTCTGGCAGCTCTCTGATGGCTTTTGTATCCATCCATTCAGAGGTCCTCCTGGGGAGGTTTTCACTCCAGGCTGGGTGGGGGCCCCTCTCAGCAGGGTAAATGGCCCTTCCCATCCCATTCCCTCCATGGTTTGCTTTCTGAAGGTTGGAAATCCACGTGGGCCTGCTGAGCCGAGCCTGCAGCCGAGGCTGCCAAAGAGACCTGGAGATGTTAGCAAACCCAGGCAGGAAGTAGCAACGAGCAGATTCAACCTGGAAAAATGCGGCCCTCGCATCTGGGGATAAATAATCAGAAACACAAATACTCAGGTGGGAGGGAGATGCCTGGAACAGGAAGTAGCCAGACAGCATCTGGACAGGAGCTTGCAATGCGATCTGGTGACAAAGAAATTGCTGGGGGACTCACGGACTGCACGCACTGAGGTGATACCCCAACAAGCACAAGGAAGGAACAAGGGGCGGGGCCACGCAGCTGTTCTCTGCCTCCCTGGACGCCAAGACTAAGTGGACCAAGGGGTTGCGATGGCAGCACGAGAGGCTAGGGTCCAATTCGAAAAAGCATCGTGTCATGGTGAAGCATGAGGCAATGGAGAAGTCCTTGGGGAGACGTCTGAAGGCCTGAACATGGGCAAGATGATCTTCAGACATCCTCTAAAGCCCACTCAGGAGAAAACTGTGCACCGCGGGTGTTAGAGGAGTCAGAAGATGGAAGAACCCCAACAAGAACTCGGAGGGGTCACCAACAGATTCATCACCACTGAGTGGAGTCAGACTCAACTCGCAGCCACTCTCTAGGGCAGAGGCGAACTGGCCCGTGGGATTCCCAAGGCTACAATCTTCAGACAAGCAGCCTGCCACATCTTTCTCCCAGGGAACATCTGGTATGTTCGAGCTGCCCATCTTTGCGCTGGCCACTTCACCACTGCTCCAAGAATGCCCATCTGCCGACAGCCCAGCTCCCTCCTGTCTCGGGTCCTCAGAGGAGGATAGTTTCCAATTGGCTCTCATTGGCTCCACTGTCAAGGACATGGAAACCTCAAAATTAGGCTCCGGAGACAAATCCCTGAGCACATTGGGCCCAGCGGGACCAATCAAATGCATGCCATCTGATCTGTTCCTTCACCAACAGACGGTTGCTCTGGAGGGACTCTGGACAGACCTTAAGAAGAACTTCCCTCCAAGAGTTCAAGGTACTCAACAAGTAGGCAAAGCAGGCTAGGTTGTGCTGAGAAAGAATCTTTTCAATTAAAGCATAAGGAGAAAGTTACACAGGCACCGCCGAACCCACTTCAGATTCACGAGCTCCCGCTTCTAAAGCTGCTAAGTTCGAGTCCTTGGCTTACTTTTGCCACAAGACTCAGTCTGACGAGCTACAGGAATGCACGTTCAACATGGCGTGGTTTTCTTACTGTGGAAGTTTTAGTTTTAAAGTATTCGTATTGATTTTATTGTTCATTGTTAAGGCTAGGCACAGCCAAACACACACCGACTTGACAGCTGCTACGAGCGAGCACTGCTCAGTGATGCGGGCAATTCTCAAGTTGCACAGTGTCCTCCCCTCCTCTTCTATGGTCTCCTCCCCCATTCACATGAGCTCACCACCTCCCAAGGCTCTCATCTAACCTTTCGAGTTGCTGCCGTCCAGGGGTTCCCATAGATACAGTTCTTAAATCAGCACCCTGTTCAAAGCAGACATTTTGTTTTTTTCCTAGTGAAGCTAAGCAAATCAACTTGTTTAAATTGTGATGTGAATTTTAAAAATCAATTTCCCAAGGTAGTGAACTATACATGTAGCTCAAACCAGGGCACAATGATGGTGATCTAGCCCAGGAGGCAAGAATGCAACACTCCATTAGGAGCTCTGACCACACAGGCATTGGGTCGCTCACCACTGTGTTGTAGTTTTTTTCCAGGGAGGCTGTAGTCTCAGAAACCCAAAGGAGCCGTGTTCCTCTGGGCTACAGAGTCACCAGGAGGCAGAGTCAACTCAACAACAGTGGGGTTGGTGATTCCAGATGAATCTTCCTGGGATTGGTCAGCAGGCTCCTTCCTGGGGGAGGTATTGAATCTGGTGTCCTTGATCTTAGAGCGCTCTCCAGGACTTCCAGAAAGAAAGGAAAGGCCAAAAGCAAGTATCTCCCTGGAGGAGTTCTCCATGGAATCTGAACCGTCGGGGGAGCGGTGGGATTTTATCCTGGTCCATAAGGTCACATCGCAAGGGAAACAGAGAATAATTAGGTGAGGAGATTCATTTATTAATTTTGGTTGGCTCACAAACATGCAAAAGGGGAAATATTTGGGGGATCTCTGGATCTTGGAGTAAGGAAAGAGAGTAAGACTAAGCTTTTGAGGCGTGCTGGACACTGCACGAGTCATCTGGACAGATATTATCTTGTGTAATCATCTGTTTCCTTGCCCAACATTAAGTACAGACTGTGTGCCAGCCTTCTCAAAACAACTCAGAAGGAAACTGTGGTGGCAGGAGACATCCTATGATAGGCCCCATGCTACGCCTTTCTGAAAGGCATGTCGGGGGGGGGGCAGTGGCACGTTTCTCACCTGCCATGTAGAGGACCCCGGTTCAATTCCTGATCGATGCACTTCATGCACAGTCACCACCTGCCGGTCAGTTGTGGCTCATGTGCTGTTAGGTGTCACTGGTCCTTCCAGACTATGTGAGACTAGGAAGAGAGGCCTGGCAATCTACTTCTGAAAATCAGCCAGTGAAAACCCTCTGGGTGACTAGGGTCTGATGCTCAGCATGTCGTGGGGACATGGTCTGGCATCTGGACTTGGCTTGATGCCATGAGTTTGTCCTTCAGAAAAGCTTCCCAGCCCCGCCCTGCCCCTCTTGGTTCCAGTCCCTGTCGCATACCAGCTAAGAACCAGAGACCTAGGTATGCAGCTAGAAGTGCCTGCGCCATGATCTACAATTACCTGCACTAGTGAAGGTAAGCAGGAGCTCATGTGAGCCCCTTTGTTTCTGGAGGGAATTGCACTCTACACGGGGGGCGGGGAAGCAGGACTGCAGCCTCTCTGTCTACTTCCTCTCGGCTTAAGCTGTGTTTGAGGAGGCCTGGTGGCATTGTGGGCTATGCGTTGGGCTGCTAACTGCAGTCAAACCCGCCAGCCATGCCCAGGGAGAAAGGTGAGACTTTCTGTTCCCATAAAGAGCTGAGTTTCCTTAAAGATTTACAGCCCTCTCATAGTGTTGAGTGGAGGCGAACCAACTCCAGGGCAGTAGGTTCGGTTTCTCTTCAGCGGAGCTTCATGGCTCAATTGGCTCCATTTCTGGAGCACCCTACCAGCAGGAAGGAATGACCCAGGGTGCAGGAGCTGGTAAGCGGATCAGCCACTACCCTCCCTAACAGCCCACCCATGGTCTCAACCTGCACATATACAGGGACCATCCCCCAGCATCCTGGGCCACTTTTGCCTTCTGATTTCTCCCTGAGATCCTGACCTCACTAAGTGTGCAGACCAGTGGTAGCCTCCTCCTTCCTCCCAGGCCAGGCGAGGCCTCTGCACTTACAGGACGCTCCATCCTGATCGGTCGCAGCATTAGGTTCCAATGTAAGCAGCTTAGGATCACTGTGACCAAGTCAACAGAAAGGCCCATCTGGGCCACATCCCTGGACAAAGGGAAAAGCCAATAGGGTGTGATCCTCAGAGCATTGCTCTACCAGCTGGTGCCCAACCTACCACCCCTGGCCTAAGCTTTGATCCCTATTAAAGATGCTGAGGCTGCCACCATGTAGGCTTATCCTGGAAGACCCAAAGGAGGGGCCTGAAGCGGGTTTGAAAGAGGCAGCATGGTGGGGAACTCGAACGGACAAGGAAGCCACAGGGGTGGACGGTTAAGAACGCCCAACGCAAGCACAGCCATTGTCCCCCAACCCGTGTCAGCAGCCTGAGGTCCACACACCTCAGGATCACCCAGCCTGGCTCCACGCTGGCGCCAGCGTCCTCCAGTCACAAGCCCCAGGAGGCTCCTGGTACCAGCTGCCCAGAGGCTGCACCCCTTCCCTGTGCACGTGGTAATCTTGCACCAGCATGACCTCAGACACTCCCTTTTGGGAGCCCTCGCTGCCTCTCACCCCTGCCTGCTGCCTCCAGGTCCCCCAGGGCAGTCTCAGAGGTCTCCCGGAGCCCTGAGATTGTGTCCTGCCACTGCTCTGCTCTGCGTGACTGAAAGGAGGCCACTGTGGGTTCAGTGGCTGAAGCTTCACTTCCCTGTGGGAGACCCTAGCAGGTTCCCAGCCCAGGCACCACAGCCCCAACCGCCACCCAGCTTGCCAGGGGAGGCTTGCACGCTACTCTGATGCTGAGCAGGTGTCCACGCACCTCCAGAGGACAAGGAGATCCACGTCCAAGGATCAGCCACTGAGAACCCAACAGTGCACGGTAGCCTGAATGACCCGCAAGCTATTATGGAGATGGCACAGGACCAGGCAACGTTTCGTTCACTTGGGCCTAGAGCCACCCAACCTGTAACATGGAAGAAGAGCAAACCAGAATCCAGCTGTTCACTCAGCCTGGATCCCAGAGTGGGCAAAACAGAGGGAATGAGAACCAACGTGCAGTGTCCTCAGGAGAGCACATCCGGGCTCAGAGGCCTCCTTTTGTCCCCCCTAACCCTTGAAAGCTGCTGACAATCCCAGGGGTGGGAACAAGGGCACCTCCTTCCACATCAAGCCCAGGCAGCAGAAGCCTGCTCCCTGGAGAGGCAGGAGCCTGCCAGGAATGAGAATGCAGGCTCAGTGTCCTGTACTAACTGGCCTTAACCAAGCGATACTACCTCAATTTGCTGTCCTGTAAAATATGGACAAGATCAACAACACCAATAAAACCAGCTGCCAGTAAGTGGACTCTGATTGGCGGAGACCCTGTGTGAGTCTGACTTCTTGGCAGTGGATCACCAGGCCTTGCTTAGGGATGGCCTCAGCCCTCCAACATTGCAGTCAGCAGCCAGGTGCATGACCACGTGCCCCACCCAGGGACTGGCAGTGCTCTGAGGGGTGGGTGGCTGTTATCAGGACTAGTAAATCCTGAAGCAGCAGAAGCTGATTGGAGAGGACGGGGTCTGAGAGTCCTAAGGTCTCCTTGACCGTGAGGAGGGAGACTACTGGTGACAGGGGGAGAGTTAGGCCCGGCACCAGAGAGGCCATCATGGCCTAGTCCCTGTGTCACCCAGGCAGTTCTTGATAGAGGGTCTACAGGGAACCGGGGGTGGGGGTGGGGGGTTGGGAACATAGTTTCTTCTGAAGAGTTGTCTCATTGATCATGAAGAGCAGCTTGCAGCTTGACATGAACACACACCTCACTGAATCATCCCAGACAGACAGCAGTAATCACCAGGGTGAAGGAATTTGCCAAAGGGTTCAGAGAAGAGAGAGCTAATGAACTAAGACAAGGACAGAGAGACAGAGAGAAGTCAGCTTGCCACTCCCATGAAGAGTCACCCTCTGAGAACCCACCAGGGCGCTTCTACCCTGTCTTCCAGGGCTGCTACACAGAGACTTCGTGGCAGGGAGTTTGGTTTGGGTGTGTGTGTGTGTGTGTGTGTGTGTGTGTGTGTGTGTGTGTGTGTGTGTGTGTGTGTGAAATTCCAGGACTCAACCTCGCCTCGAGCAGGTCAACAAAATATCTTCAACACTGAATCAGAGAGCTGTCCGCTCAGGGACTCGGCTGACTCGCAGGCCACCTGAGTCAATTCCCTATATACGTGTTCTCTCTTCTCTCTCTCTCTCTCTCTCTCTCTCCTCTCCCTCCCCCCTTCCTTTCCCCTTCCTCTTCTCTCCCTCCCCCTTCCCCTTCCCCTTTCCTCTCCCTCCTCCCCCCTTGGCTTCCCCCTTGGCATTGGACCTCCCCCCTCCTCCCCTGGGGTAGCTGGCTGGAGGGTCTGGAGAGCTCCATAGAATTACTTTTCCCTCCAAGAGCGCAAAGAGAAAGAACATGTTTTGAGGATGATAAGAGCAGCCTGTGTAGAAATGTGCTTGACACAGTAGATAGATGTATGGATTGTGATAAGAGTTATATGAGACCCCAATAAAATGATTCTTTTAAATTACTTTTCCCTGCTTGAAAAAGGAGCTGAGAGAATTAAAAGCACAAGTGTCACAGAAAAAGCAAAGGGTTGGACCCAGAGAAGGCCCTCCTCCCATGGCAAGAAGGAAGAACTAACTACTTTTGATAGCTGGGCACCAAGCGTCTGGGGTCTTAAAGGCTTGAAGATAAACAAGCGGCCATCTAGCTCAGAAGCAACAAAACCCACATGGAAGAAGCACACCAGCCTTTGTGACCACAAGGTGTCAAAGGGATCAGGTATCAGGCATCAAAGAACAAAAAAATCATATCATTGTAAATGAGGGTGAGTGTAGAGTGGAGACCCAAAGCCCATCTGTAGGCAACTGGACCCCGCCCTTACAGAAGGGTCTCAGGGAGGAGACGAGCCTGTCAGGGTGCAATGTAGCAACAATGAAAAATACAACTAGTTCTTAAATGCTTCCTCCCCCCCACTATCACGATCCCAGTTTACCTTACAAATCTGGCTGGACCAGAGCATGTACACTGGTACAGATAGGAACTGGAAACACAGGAAATCCAGGACAGATGATCCCTTCAGGACCAGTGATGAGAGTGGCAATACCTGGATAGTGGTGGGAAGGCGGGGTAGAAAGGGGGAACCGATTACAAGGATCTAGATATAACCTCCTCCCTGGGGGATGGACAACAAAAAAGTAGGTGAAGGGAGAGTGTAAGATATGACAAAATAATAATAATTTATAAATTATCAAGGGTTCATGAGGGAGCAGAGAGCAGGGAAGGAGTGGGGAAATGAGGAGCTGATACCAAGGACTCAAGTAGAAAGCAAATGGTTTGAGGATAATGATGGCAACAAATGTACAGATGTGCTTGACACAATGGATGGATGGATGGATTGTGATAAGAGTGTGCGAGCCCCCAATAAAATGATTTTTTAAAAAAAGAACTAACTACTCCTGAGCAGGGGCCACAGGTGACTGTCGTTGAGGCAGGGCAGGAGCGGAGAGAAGTGTTCCATCTGGTTTGTATGTCCTTCCATGCCAACCCCTGTACTTGGCGACCTTGCCTTCTCATGAACAACTCTAGCACACTGTGAATCCATTCATAAACATGGTTGACTATCAACAATGTGATAGACACTGTAGGGACGAGATGGGGGGTTGGGGGGAGATGAAGACACAATCTCTTTTTCAAAGAGCTCAGTCTATCCCAGGGCAAGCAAAGCCAGAGATGGCACACCCACTGAGTGGTCCGACGGTGCTGCCCAGCTCTGAAACAAGGAGCAGGAAACTGAGGCCAGACACAGCATGCCATCACAGCATGTTTCCAGTGAGAAAGTTAGTCCCCTTTCCATTATCTTCATTTCGATACCCATCTGCCTTCAGCAGCTCCTTAATAAGCTTCATCTTTGGGCAGACTTCGGCCTCAGATCTTCTGCAGCAACAGGAAACTGGCTAGGAGTTGATGCAGCTTTTGTTTCTGTCGTGCTTAGTCTTACTGCTATCGTCATTTTGTGACTGATGGTGTTGGCTCTCCATTTCTGACTCGGAACCAAGTTAAGCTTAAAAAATAAGTCTGGATCACAGAAATATTCAGTGGATCCCAGTGTAGCTAATAAATGGCTATGCCTGAAATCAGAAAACTGATAAGCAGTAGGATTCAAAAATCATAATCCTGATATTCAAATAACTGAAGTTTGTGAAGCCTTTTGCTAGGGAAGCCCAGGAAAGCAGCAAATTGTATCTCAAGGATCCTCTTGCAGAGGGGTCTCCGGGAGGAGACGAACCAGACAGGGTGCAATGTAGCAACGATGAAAAATACAACTTTTCTCTAGTTCCTAAATGCTTCCCCCGCCACCCCCCGCCCCACTTACATGATCCCAATTCTACCTTTCAAGTCTGGCTAGACCAGAGGATAGACATTGGAACAGATAGGAACCAGAAACACAAGGAATCCAGGGCGGATGATCCCTTCAGGACTAGGGGTATGAGTGGCAATACTGGGAATGTAGAGGGAGAGTGGGTTGGAAAGAGGGAACCGATTACAAGGATCTACATGTGACCTCCTCCCTGGGGGACAGACAACAGAAAAGTGGGTGAAGGGAGACATCGTACAGTGCAAGATATGACAAAATAATAATTTATAAATTATCAAGGGTTCATGAGGGAGGGGGAGGGAGGGGAGGGAGGGGGAAAATGAGGAGCTGATGCCAGGGGCTTAAGTGGAGAGCAAATGTTTTGAGAATGATGAGGGCAATGAGTGTACAAATGTGCTTTACACAATTGATGTATGTATGGATTGTGATAAGAGTTGTATGAGCCCCTAATAAAATGATTTAAAATGTTTTAAAAATTTTAAAAATTGTATCTCATGCCTTTGGTTGTTAGCCTCTTTGCTCATGAATGTGCTCTTGCGTCCTCACGAGACAGTGAGCTCCCAGCACCTCCCCCTTCTATGGGTGCTTACTACGCGTTAGGCATTTCCTTCGATCAGAAAACTCAACTCTGCTCAGAAGACGAGCAGCACCACAGGCACAACACGAGAGAACCCCAGGCAAAGAGGGAGACCTTGAACCCAGGGAGACTGCATGTGATTCAGACCATCTGCCTTTCTGTGCTGTATGAACCTTAGGATGCCGAGACGTCAACTCACTTTGGACACTTCGTCAGCAAAGACCCATCCCTAGAAAAGGCCATCATGTTTGGGAAAGACAGAGGTGCCCCCCAAAAATGGAAGAAATGCTTCATGAGATGGGTTGGCATCCAGGAAACTTTCACAGAGTCACATGTACATGATGCCCACTCTTGGACCTCCACGCCCCGAGAGTCTCCCCCTGTAGCACACTGCTGAAGAACTTCAGGAGGAGAGGGGCGGAAGAGGAATCCCGCAAAGAATGATCGATTCTCTGCAAGTCCAACCAGCAGAGCAAGGAGCCCAGGTAGCAGCCAAAGTGGGTCTGAAGGAGGTCTCTCCAGCCCCAGGGTGCAGAGTGAACCAGATATAGCAGCACACACAACACCATGACCGGGGTGGGCAGTGGATGCAGGGAGCCTGCATGGAACCCACAAAGGTCCAAGAGCCCTGGGGCTGCGACTGAAGCCTTTGGGGGTTCCTGAGTTTGAACTTGACAAAGAAGAACACATAGCATGACCACATACTCAGCCCTTCGAATCCCACGTTTTCTGACCTCCCCTTACTGAAAAGGTGCTAAACCCCACAAGCCCTCTCCCATGATGAGGAAGCCTTGACCATCCAACGGCCTGCAGAGGAGCTAAGTGTAAGTTCCCTGAGCTGGAAGAGCTCTGAGATAAGGAAGAAGCATGGCTTTGACTAACACATCAACAGCAACATCCAAGAGCAAGAGATCCCTGAGAAGAAACTCCACACGGCAGTTGCAAGAAGACCAGGAACCCCACACTCCAATCTCCTGCCCCACTGCTCTGCACAGACCCTGTCCTTGCTGGCCCGGTGGCTGCAGGAGATGAAGCCCCCAAAGCCGTAAAGGATGGTACCACAGGGTATCCACGTGAACCTCCACATCTCCTGCCGGGGAGATTCCCTAATGGTCAACTGTCTGGCCTTGGCTGAGCTAAAAGAACCAGGGGAGCAGGGGAAGCCGGGCTCTCACAGGACATCCGTCCAGACCAGTAGACGATAGCACGACTCATTACCCTCCCATCTGTTCCTCCCGTCATTTCCATTGTGACTGTTGGTTTGCTCTTCCTTCTGAGCGTGGTGCACAGAACCAAAGGAAGGCGGGGTCAGGTGCATCGTTGCTTTTGTTTGCGACCTGGCTCTGTACTGGTGCGTCGTCTCCTCTGAAGAAAGGTCTTCAGCCCGGACAGCGCACTAAGCCCTTTGCTCATGCAGAACAAATAACAGTTGTCCAAACAGGGTGCAGCATTGGGCGCTGTAGGCCTAGAGGAAGCCAGAGCAGAAGGAGGCCCTACAGCCCCAGGAGAGCGAGAAAACCACCCCGCCCCGCCCCCCAGGCACAGCTCTTTGCTTGTTGGGTACCCTCAAGTCAATTCCAACTCAGAGGGACCCCAGGTGACACAGTAGAACTGCCCCCAGAGGCTCTTCTTAGCTGTAATCTTGATAGAAGCAGATCGCCCGAGCTTTCTCCCTCGGAGCAACTGGCTGAGGTCAGAGGAGCGGGAATCCTTGCAGCAACATGCGAAGTCCTGAAATGACAGACCGGCTTACTCGAAGATTCCAACGAGGAAGACTCTCCATAGAAGAGCCCGTGAGAATATGCAACAGAAAAGCGCCATGGGAACGAGGCCTGCCCTCCCACCTGATGGGCCAACTTTTCCACATTTCCCCCTGAGTCGTCTGCCTTTGCATTCACTCCTTTGGCCCCTTATAAGCATTTGCTGTCAAGTAATAACAGAGGCCAAGGGCATCCGGAGAAGATTCAGGAGATGCGTTTTTGATGTAATAACTTCTCCTCAGCCAGCTAATTTTAGTCAAGTAGGAAAGGTGCGTCATTCCGTTTTAACTTCAGCAAAGACCCCGGTGGTGGTGCAGTGGGTCTCATCCATGCTGGAGATCTGGGTTCGAGTCCCAGCAAAGGTCTTAGTCTGTCAGTAGAGGCTGGCCTGTTCCTAGGATACGGGACAGCATTGGCAGAGCTTCTAGACTTTAGCAGCCTGTCCACTGGGGGAAAATCAGATGGTGACAGCCTTCTAGGTCACAGGAGCCGTGTTCCACTCTGCTGTGCCTGGGGTCTCCCTGAGGCAGTGCCTGCCTCAAAGGCGGTTGACAGCAACCACTTGGACCAGGTCATTGGCAGTCAGTCTTCTCAGGACGTACATTGACGGTCCCTGCTGGTGCCCCTGTCTTCCCCTTTTCCGGCAGAGGGAGCTGACGTTCTGAAGGAAATGAATCCGTGTCAGAGCAGGCCCTGGCACCCAAGTCTCTGGCACTAGCCTGCTCCTCTTTCAACTCACTTCCTTCCGGGGTTAGGGTGAGCTGTGGACTAGACCGCATGTCTCCAGAGCACCGTTGTCCATGAGAGCCCCAAACTACAGCAGCACTCGGGAGCTCGGCGGACGTCACAGGAGGGCTCAATGGTGCTGGGCCAGCACCAAGGCTCAGAAGGAATTCCTCTGAGCCTCAATCCCCAGAGAGCAGCTGGGGAGGGGGCTCATCAGGTCTTCCTTCCTCCTGCAGGCACACAGGACTGCCACTCACCACCAGGGTTCCCCCCTCCCCAGTCCCAGGGCATCTCCCGCCCCATCCCCAGGGTGTGGTCAGGGATTCCTCACCGTGTGTTGGCCACGGGGCCCCAGGCCAGTCTGAAGAAGTGGACGGGCCCATTCTCAAGCCGTCGTTCCATGTTTAAAATGATCACGCAGGGCAACCAGGAGGCCGAGTGTACAACTATCACAATAAGCAGTCTAAGTATGAGAGACAGCTCTGCACTTGCCGCTTCTATCAGTAGATTAAATAGCACGGTAGCCGCACATCTAAATAATTACCACGATTCAAGAGCCATGACGAGCATCTGTGTTTTTATAGTTCTGTGCTATCGCTGGGCGGGCGTCTAGGCGTGACTCCCATTGGTGAAAAGAACCACAGGAGCGTGTAGTACTGTAGGATTGGGAGTATATTCAGAATCGAAACAAATGCTGCGTTTCAAATGAAATGAATGAAAAATGTCATTTTCTCCCACCCGAGGCTGTGAATTCTACCCCTGAATTCTATCCACCAGAACCTGACAAAGGCTGCCACATAATCCCAAGGGTCACCAGGTATAAGGTATCAGCAGCACCCAAACAGGCTGTCCAGGGGTGGGAGGGAGATCCTCTCTGCAGTGAAGGAAGGGGACACTCAAGGGCGACATGTCTCCAAGACCCACCCTGCCATTTCAACAAGCACAGGCTGTCACCACTGGGTGCATCTCCAGGCCTCCCATGCTCAGAGAGCCCCCCCACCAGCAGCATCCACTTTGACTAAGCCTCCGACACTGCAGTCCTCACCAGCATTGACATTTGCTGAGAGTGGATCCCTGGGAGGATGTGATACAGGCGGCAGATACAGTCCACCGACTCCTACTGCAGCCCCGAGCAGCTGGGGGCAGGGAGAGGGGAGGTAGATTCCGGGCAGAGGCACACTCCCCAAGCCATCAGTCAGTCTCCCAGTACTGTTGCACCTGTAACTGCATGACTCTGTTGTCAGATCTGCTGCTTCTAACACACCGACCCCAAGGAAAGGGGGCCATCGTCCATAGACTGCGGTCGCCAGCAGGGACCGGGTCTGATTCACTTCTGTAACCTCAGCTCCCAGCCCGGATTCGCGGTAAACATTTACGAACTGAAGCAGGAGAGGGGGAACCAGACCTTTTGAGTGTCTTTACAGATGGAGAGACTGTCCAGGCAGCCTCTGGCCGACAACCTTGAACTTGCCCAACAGCACATAGAGAGGAGCTTCTCTCGCCGTGTGAGCCCCAAACATCTAGCAAAGTGATGAAGAAACATGGTTACAGGGGTAGACCAGCTGTTTTCTGGCCTCTCGCTCCACAAAACAGAGAGACTGGTTTTAAAAAAAAATGATAGTAGGAAGCGGAAGTGACCTGCAAAATACGTACTGATCAGCAAGACAAGTCGGGGGTCAAGGGCACCACTGCTTTGGTAGGTCAAGTTGAAGGGCAGGGAAAGGGAAAGCCCCCGTGGCCACAAGCATGGACTCCAGCGGAAGAGCAAACGTGAGGACGGCCCAGGCCCGGCAGTGCTCCCTTCCCTTGGGCACAGGGTCGGTCTGGCACTGAACAACGCACGAGACATGGGGTCCCTGGTGCCCCAGTGGGCTCAGCACTGGGCTGCTAACCTAAATGTTAGTAGTTCGTATCCACCAGGTGCTTTGGTTTGGTTTAGTTTGATTGTACAAGAGACCTGGGTTCAATTCCTGGCCAGTGCACCTCTGCATGGTCACCACTGTGTTAACTCAGGATAGGCACTACCCAGAAACCCCAGTAGAGCCTCACCAGGAATACTACCCGGGAATCAGCAGGACAAGAAAATAGTAATTTAGCTCCAAGGAAGACAGACCTTGCAGAAGGCCGTGAGGGCCTCCTGGCTTGTCTTTCATTCCCTTCGGGTACTGCCTGGTGTCGCGGCATGTGCCAGTCACAGCATCCCTCTGCACGTCAGTTCTCGCTCTGATGGAATTGGAAGCAAGGCTCCCGGGCGAGGTCCCTTCCTGCTCCATTATCCTCTGACCCCATTTTCTGGCGCATCCCAGAGGAGGGGAAGCACAGGCAGCTAAGGCGTGGGCAGGCCAGACGCCCTCCTGCACCCCCTTCCAGTCCGTTCTGCCTCCCGGTGACCCATGAACAGCAGAACTAAACGGTGCTCTGTCCTGCCCGTGGTGAGAATCCTTACTAAACTCAAGTCCAACACTGTCCTTGGGACACCTTCCCACCAAGGGGGCTGCTCGCCCAGCACTGCCTCAGACACGATCTGAAGGCCTAGGCGTTCTTCTCCCAGCAGCCCCACGGGAAAGCCTGGACTCTTGTCCTCCGATACTGACGGGTGACTCACGGCAAAGCAGAGCTTAGGGAACCTCCTTCCAGCCTCGTCAGAGGAATCCTAGAAGCCACCAGAAGCGCCACGAATTTAGAAGCCACCAGAGGCGCCACGCTGAAAGAGACCAGACAGCAAGAGGAAGAGCCCGCCTCCACTGCCCTCCGCCTCTCTGCACGCTCACGCTGCCCTTCGCAGCACCAGTGGGCAAGGCTGAGTGATCTTCGCGACTGGGCAGCTGTTGCGCCCACAGCATCCCCGTGCGGAAGCGGGGAGGGAGGACGAGACCTGATGGTGATTACACAACACGTTTTAAAGTGATTTAGGCATCGGTGGGGCGGGGGTGAGGGGAGGGTTGGCAGAGAAAAGGAAAATGTTCTCAAATTGATTGGGGTAATGATTGTGTCATCCGTCTTGCTAGGGCTGATATGTGGATTATGTGCCAATAAAACCGTACAAACACAAACCAACCAAAACCATGGCAGGAGAGCAATCTTAAAAGGAGGGGGATGAGCCCTCGCAAATATGCTGGAGAAGCACTTCCTGGGACCGGTCTGATACCGAGCACAAGCAGAAGCTCCTTCAGCACGGACAGAGGGACAGGAACACATATCTTTCGCAGCCTTTACAGTGCAGGCCGCCACAGGGACCTGGACAGAAGTGCTCCAGCTGGGTCTCAGACAAGGGGCCGTGAACAACAGGGAAAGTGCTGTTGAATGTCTGACGCTCAAATTCATCCTTCTTTCTGATCACTCACAAAGCTCACGTCTGAAAGTTTCCTTTCTGTGTCCTGTGTGGAGTCCACCCTTCCAACTGGTTGGTCTGCAAGGAGATTGTGGGCTCTTTCACCACATAGGCATACGTCACCGAGGGTTAATCTAACAAAAAAAAATCCTCCAGTCACGGGGCGCGGAAAGAAAGGAAAACTCTAACACGCAAGAGGAGAGAACAAGGCTCAGGAGGCCTGGGTGTGAGTCAGAGTCCGGCTGCCTACCAGCCGCGTCAGGCAACTTGCATTCCAGCGTGAGGATGGTGCCAAAGGGCAAACCCTTGGTTACTAGCCCAAATGTTGATGGTTCGAACTCCCCCAGGCACTGTGAACCCGCTGGGGCAGTTCCACCTCTGCATACCTGGGGGGGGTACACTCAACAACAGCTATGGAAAGTAGGGGGTCAGAGAGACCCTGCTCAACCCCGCGCATGGGAGAATACCTACTGAAAGTTAATGTTTCCATGCCAGGGGTCCTCAAACTACAGCCGTGGGCCACATGCGGCCCGCCAAGGACATTTATCTGGCCCACTGGGTGTTTTTCCCACTGCTACCTGTCCTGCTTAGCAGCCAACTCATCCAGTGTACAGAGCCTGTCCTGCTTAGCAGCCAACTCATGCAGTGTGCATAGGAATTTGTTCATAGTTTTTTTTAACTATAGTCTGGACCTCCAGTGGTCTGAGGGACAGTGAACTGGACCCCTGTTAAAAAAGTCTGAGGACCCCTGCTAAAGAGCTTGAGAAAGGCAGCGGCCGTTTCCCTAGGAGTGAAGGCCCGGCTTTCCTTCCTTGCTTTCTTGCTCTATTCTCCACCCCGGGTTGTCTGGAAGCCTGCCTTCTGAGATCCAACCCAGCATGCCCTGCTGTGTCTCTGCTGTGCTGGCTGTGGAGTCTCGGGGCCAGGGGCTGCTGGGCTGTCTTTGTTGTGTTTGCTGAGGATCCCTTGGGGTAGGGAAGAGAGGCAGGTGAGACACCGGAGGCTCCAGCTTGCTGTTGCAGAGTGGGGCAAGTGGGACAGGAGCCCTTCCAAGGCCAAAGGGAAATCATCGCTCTGTCCCCAGTCATTAGCGCAAGTCACCAGCGGCGTGACTGCTACCTACACTCGTGAGAGCTTAGCAGCCATCACCAAGAAACAGTAGCACTCTGGCTTCATTAAGGGCCATGCTGACATTCACTCTGCATTTGCTCTAGTCCTTCCCAAGAAAGCGAGTGCCTACCCCGCCAGGTGGAGCCAATGGGCTAATGCTCTAATGTAGTCAGTCAACGGGAGTCTGAGAGCCCACAATGCCATACACATCCACCCACGTACCTCGCATGTCACTCCAGCCCTCCGTCAATGCCCAGGACAGAGCAGTGGACAGGAAGACCTCCAGAGGACACGCTGTCGCCCTGGAAGGCAAGCAGTGGAGGCTCCCTAATGATTCTAACTTCTAGTTCCCCAAGGAAGCAAGCAAAACCGGGGCAATATCCAGGGGCTGTGCGAAGATCAACGGACTCAACACAAACCCTGTAAGGAAGGGCAAGGGAGCGGGAGGCAGAAATGAGTGTGTGAATCTGGGGGTGGGGATAGACTGATACCAGGAAGATGGTTACCTAGGGCTGACCCGGGACTTCAGAAAGGAGCAACAACTCCAAGCCCGGGGCACCTTGTTGGGCTCGCTGCTCCAATACCCCCATGTTCCCTCTTTAAAGAAAGGCCCAGAAACCCATCTCCCTTGGAGACTCTGGCCCCCTGGTGGGTGGTATAGTGGCTACATGTTGGGCTACTAACCACAAGGACAGCCGTTCAAAACCACCAGTCAGCTCTGTTTTCTTCCCATAAAGAGCTACAGTCTGCAAAACTTACAGGGCAGGTCTACCCTGTCCAATAGGGTTACAGGGTCACCATGCGTCAGAATTGACTCGGTGGCAGTGAGTTAGGTTCCTGGGTGGTTGTTGTTGTTTCTTTGGGGAGGGAGGCAGGGAGTTCCTAGGTGGTACAAGTGGTTGCTGTGCTCAGCTGATGATCAAACTACTGGAAGCTTGATTCCCCCCAGAGGATCCTGAGAAGAAAGGTCTGGTAAAGAATGAACTTCTTCCAAAGAGTGAACCACTGAAAAGCCTATGGAGCACCCTCCATGGACAGCTGCGGTAAGGATGAGCCTGAGTCCTCAGAAGCAACTGGTTATTTGGTTGGCTGGTTGGCTGGTTGGTTGGCTGGTTGGCTGGTTGGTTGGCTGGTTGGCTGGTTGGTTGGCTGGTTGGCTGGCTGGCTGGCTAGCTGGTTGGTTGGTTGGTTGGTTGGTTGGTTGGTTGGTTGGTTGGTTAGTTGATGAGTCGGCTGGGTGGTTTGGATAAAGAGCTGTCAGCCTCTACAGAGGCTCTCCACAAATCCTGGATATGGAGCAATGGGGAATTATGATAAAGTGCTTGGCAGTTCTCCCTGGAATAGCAAAGACTCCAGAAGGTCTCAAGCTCAGAAGGGGTTTGAATTCCAGATGGATCACTCAGCAGCTCTGTTACCTCAGCCGAGGCACTTAGCTTTCTCTGGGCTGGTTTCCTCAGCTCTTTCAAGCCGTGGGACTACCCCTCACCTTGCACAGCATTCCTGGGGACTAATTGAGAAGCACAAGTAGCAGTAACATACAGAAAACCCTCAGTGAGGTTGGTTCCCTTGCCTAAAACCAAACATGGATGAAATTACATCCCTAAACAGAGGAACTTCCCCAAAGTCCTCCTTAACTCCTTCCAAGGTCCCCTCCACTCCAACTCCAAAAGTTGAGGCAGATGGGTAGTCCTGACCACTATTCAATCTGATATATAAAACACTCTTCTTGAAAAAGAAGATGGGAAGGGGGCTTGTAGCAAAGATGAAGAGACCTTAGCCTGACTTTTTGACCTTCAACTTTCACCCCAAAGGAGTCCTCCTCAAAAAGTTTTTTTTTAGGGGGGGGTCATTATATCACAAACTAGGTCCCCTAACCTATCCTCTGTTGGTGCAAGAACCCAGGTTGAGATGGCAGGCTTCCAGCTCTCCTGACCCACAGGATGAAAGTCAGTTGCCAAGACATCCTATGGATTGGGGGAACAGGTGGTTTCTCTGCAAGGAGAGGATTCTGGTCACTCTTAGGTTCCCCCCTGGGATAGAGTCTGGGAGGAAAATGACCCTCATTGAAGATGGGCCTCCGGGGCATCCTCGTGGGCACTGTGCCCCTGCCATAGTCATGGGCCTGCTGGCAAACACAGGCCACAATGCAAAAAGCCAGCTCCTGATTTGAGTTCTCCCATGCCCTCACCCCAGGGAAACTCTCCCTGAATCTCCCATGTCTATGTCTCCTCCTCCAAGCTGAGTTTGGAAGATCTAGTGACCCACAGAGATGAAGTTCCAGGCTAGGCCTGCTGAAACACAGGGCCTGCATGTTAGACAAAGGTCCACAGACCAGAGGCTCATGCTACCCCACCACACACAGGCCTCTGCACTACTGGCTCTGTGGACCACCATAGGAAGTTTGGGAGAAACGAGGAGGAGGTGGTTGGAAGTGGGGAGGTTAACTTTCTCAGGAGTATTACAAGAGGCCAGTAACTCTAGAAGCTCTAGTCTGGAAGAGTCTACTGAGGTGCTTCAATCAGCCTCCCCTCTCGAACAGGAGGCGTGGTTTGTATGAACTGACATTGAGGATGCAGGTGTCTATGTCACCTATCAACCTCCCCAGGGACGTCTGACCAAATGACCCCACAAGTACCCCATTTAATAGTCATCCAAATGACAGATTCATCTTTGAAATATGAGCGTGAGCAATTTTAATCCATGGAAAGATGCACATAATGTGAAAGACTGAACACCAAAAGGAAGGTAAGTACCACTTACAGTCCTGTCAGACGGATGCCCAGATGTCAACTAGGATGGACAATGAATTCTAAGACTTTCGGTTGTAGAATGTTCTTTTTCTTGGTGAGGATAAATGAAGAATGCACAAACAGACCCTAATAGAAGCCTATTCCCTCTCCATGTATCTGAAAGTCAAAGTAAACCCAAACCCTAAAAGGCATCCCAGTCCAGCAGGGTAGGACAGGTAGGCAGACCCTTCTCACCTGTGCTCCAAACTGCCACCGGTGACGTGTCAGATCTAAGTTGCTTGAGGCCAAAGCATGAGTCCTGACTCACAGGAGAGTGGTTCAAACCCCCTCAGGCCCTCCAACGCTTCCTCACAGGAAACCAGGGGGGTCACCTCCAGCCAGTGTTTCACACGGGCTCCGTGGTAAGTGGGAGCCATAGGATGGTGGCATACCAACCCCAAAGGCGATGCCGATTCTACACCTTGTCTGGGGTGGGGTGGAGGTAGAGGCCACCTGGGGGTCCACCATGAGTGGAGTGAGCAGGTTAATGGGTGAATGCAAGCAGCTCATCCACTAGAAACAAGGGGTTTGAGGCATGTACAGAACATAAATGGAGCTGATACCAAGGGCTCAAGGAGAAACAAAATGTTTTGGAAATAATGATGGCAACAATTGTACCAAGGTGCTTGATACACTTGATGTATGGATTGTGATGAGAGCTGTAAGAGTCCCCAATAAAATGATTTATTAAACTTTTTTTAAAAGAACATAAATGGCTTGAACATGCATTGCTGAAAGGAAAAGGTGGCCTCTATCCATCATAGAACTGTTCAAAAGAGCAAGAAGATGAAACGATGATGGCAACCAATGTACAAATGCACTTCAAATAATGGATTCATAAGAGCTGTATGAGCCCCCAGTAAAATGATTTTTAAAAAAACAACAAAATAACAAGAAGAGGGAACATGTCTAGGTGCCCATCAGGAGAAGACTGGATAAAAAACCCTGGACCCACAAAGCTCCCCAAGGCACAACAGGACCTGGAGAAAGTGCTGCTTGTGAGTGAAGTTAGTCCATCCCAAAAGGACAACCGGCTTATGAGATCGCTGTCACAGGGGGGATGAAAACAAGCCAAAGACTCGCATACCAAAGGGAACAGACTTTGGAGGTGACCAAGGGGGAGAGGGCAAGGGGGAAAGATGAATCATAGACTAGAGGGTTGACAGGTATAAGCTTCAATGAACAGGAAGAAAGCAATTCACTAGAGGAAGAAAGAGAAATCACGGGAAAGGGATAGAGAGGCTGTGGGGATGGGGGGCATTAATAAGTAGAATATAAAGTTAATTATCTGAAATGTAAAACCCCCACCTAATTCACAATTTTAAAACAGGATTTAAAATTATTTTTTTTAATAGAGAGAAAAGTAAGAAACAGAATGGGCTTCCAGGTATGTTTACATTTCTGTACATTAAGGATGCCTGCAATGCTGAGAGATTCCCAAAGCCACAAGCAGCCAAAGAACTGGCAATTAATTAAGTTTAACATCGTATCCTAGACAGAGACTACTGGAACAGATAGCCAGATAAACCAAGGGCCTGTGTACAGGCATCGGCAGGCTGTTGGAAAAGTCAGAACATATGAGATTGAAAACAAATCTGAATAAAGCACGAGTTCAGTTAATGGCATATCAATATTGGTTCATTAGTCAGAACAAATGCATCCTGCTAATGTAAGATGTGAATAATGAGTTCAAGGGGGGCCCATTAATATTCTTCTCAATCTAAAACTATCTGAAAATAAAACAAACCATTACATTACCAGCCAAGTACATTAAGCTACATTTTCCAGACACAAAACATATGTGAATGGTTGGGGCGGGGGGGCACACAATGGAGATTAAGAGTGATTTTTTTTATCTTTAAGCAGGATTCCTGCTTGTGTGCCTGGGGGCCTAAGAGAGCTCGACCAACACTCGTCAACATTCCAAGCTGCGGCAGGAACCTCTTCCGAACCTCCGCAACACCAAAGCAGATAACCTGCCAGCCTTCCGGGGCACCCCTGAGAGGGAAGCCACGGGAGAATAAAGTTAAATACATAGTGAAATCAGCTGTAGACAGTGCGAAGAAGCATTCCTATAAGTCTCCCAGAGAGAGCCAGGGTTCTTCAACTCCCTGGAAAATGGCACCTGGTTCCTCTAAAACAACGCAATGCAAACCGCCATCAACCCCAATGACCTCAACAACAGCAAAAACAAAAACAAAAACGCACACACAGGAGAAACAAAAGGCAATGGCAGAAGATGTCCTGAACATAATGACGTGCATAGAAGAAGCAGACATTGAGCTGCCACAGAAAGAAATTTTCAGAATGCTGCTTGGAGTCATACAGGATATGAGGGAAACAATACAGAAAAGGATGAAATGATAGAAGAGATAAAGGCCATACACCAAAGGGAAATACAGGAGCTTAGGGAGGAGATAACAAAAACCAGTAGCAGAAACACGGACTTCAAAAATTGACTGGAGGAAGCAGAGAACTGCATCAGTGACTTGGAGGACAGCCAAGCAGACTTTAACAAACACAAACAAAAATCTAATAAGATCATCAGAGAAGCTGAAGAAAACCTAAGAGCAATATCTTATGCTATGAAGCAAAACAGCATTAGAATTATTGGCTTTCCAGAGGAAGACACAACAAAGACGTCATCTGCAACAATCATGAGAGAATTCTTGGAGGAAAACTTCCCCAGCTTAATGAATGAAAACCAGGCAACCATTCAGGAGGCTGAAAACAACAGTTAGACTGAATCCCAAGAAGAAGTCACCAAGGCACATAATAGTTAAACTATCCAACTTTGAGGAAAAGGAGAAAATCATGAGAGCAGCTAGAGAAAAACAAACAATAACATATAAAGGTTCCCAAATAAGAATATGCTCAGACCTATCAGCAGAAACTATGAAGAAAAGGAGAGTGGAGTAACATATTCCAAAAATTGAAGGAAAACCACGCAAACCCAAGAATACTCTACCCAGCCAAATTATCAATCAAGATAGATGGATAAGTAAGAGTCTTCCCAGCCACGGAAAAACTCAAAGAATACGTTAGAAGAAACCCAGCCCTACAAAAGATCCTTGCCGACTCAGTATGGGCAGAACAACACTCACCAAGCATAAATAAGAGACTGCCACATAGAACAACCTCACCCAGAGGGCAACAAAGAGAAAACAGACCCCAAGATAGCATTGGTTTAAGGATGGAAAGAAGTCAAGAATGATACATACACACATGCACAACACATAAATGAGAAAGGAAGGTAGGAAAACACTCAACATAAAAGGTATAAGATGACATCACAGAGTCTGCAGATGGAGATAATAACCCTGAACATTGATGGCCTGAACTCAGGCATTGAAAGACTGAGACTAGCAGACTGGCTTAGAAAACACAATCCATCAATCTGCTGCCTACAGGAGACACATCTCAAGCTTACAGACAAAAATGGGCTGAGAATCAAAGGCTGGAGAAAGGCATACCAAGCAAACAGCAGCTCAAAAAAAAAAAAAAAAAAAACAGGTGTTGCCACCCTAATCTCGGATAAAATTGACCTCAAACTGCAAACCATAAAATGAGATAAGGAGGGACACTATATACTGTTCAAGGGAATGGTAGACAAAGAACCACTAAGCATTGTAAACATATATTCCCTGAATGAGAGACCCACTCAATATGTCAACCAAACACTCCAAAAGACCAAAAAAAGAAAGCACAGCCTCAACAATTATAGTAGATGACTTCAATACACCACTCCCTGAGAAAGACAGATCACAGGAAAAGAAACTCAACAAGGAGGCTCGAGATCTAAACACTACAATTAGAAAATTTGACCTGATAAATATTTTCAGAGCTTTTCATCCAAATACAAAAAAATAAATTCACATTCTTTTCAAGCCCACATGGCACATATTCAAAGATAGACCACATGCTGGGGCATAAGGTGAATCTACATAAATTTAAGCACATTGATATCATACAGAACTCTCTCTCTCTGACCAATGTGCCATACGGCTGGAAATCAACAAAAGAAAGACAAAGAAAAGAAGAGCAAACAATTGGAGGATGAAGAACTCTCTACTGCAAAAGGAGTGCGTACTGGCACAGATCAGAGATGAAATTGGGAAATTTCTAGAAACCAACAAGAATGGGAAAACGATGTACCAAAACTTATGGGACACAGCAAAGGCAGTCAGTCATTAGATGAAGTTCCATAGCAATACAAGCACACCTGAGAAAAGAAAAGAGCCTTATGATTGATACGCTGACACAAAATTTACAGCAACTAGAGCAGAGTCAGCAGGACAATCCTACTAAGAGCAAAAGAAAAATAATAAAAATCAGGGCTGAGATTCAGGAGAGAGAAAATAAGAAAACTATGGAAAAAAAGTAATGCTGCTAAAAGTTGGTTCTTTGAAAGGATAAAAAACAATCCACAGACCGCTGGAAAACCTAACCAAAGAAAGGAGGGAACAAATTTCAATAGCAAGAATAAAGGATGAAAGAGGGGACAGTACAATAGACCCTAATGAAATTAAAAGGATAATTAACAGTACTATGAAGGATTGTACTCCAATGAATTCAACAACTTAGAAGACATGGACAAATTCTTGAGAAAACAATCCCTCCCTAGACTATCCTCGATGGACGTCAAGAATCTCAAAAGGCCCATAGCAATAGAAGAAATAGACAAGGTTATTAATGGACCACCACCAAAAAAAAAAAAATCCCCTGAACCAGATGGTTTCACTGGAGAATTCTACCAAGCATTTAGGGAAGAACTAACACCAATCCAACACAAACTCTTATGATAAGAGTTGTATGAGCCCCTAGTAAAATGATATTTTTTAAAAGAGTGATCTTTATGCAAATGAAACACAGCTAAGCACAACGTCAGTAGTTCAAACCCCGCAGCCCTGGCTCACTCTGCAGGAGAACGATGAGGCCGTCTACTCCGATAAAGATCTACAGCCTCAGATACCCGACAGGATTGTCATGAATCAGAGTCCACTCGAGAGCAACAGGCATGGATTTTATTTTGCTTTAAGCAAATGAATAGCGGGCCCTTGTGCAGACAAAGAATCACAATATGCCACGCATTTAAAAGCATGATGAACGTAATTCTGCATCTAAGAACCCAAACGTTAGCAAAGGGAGATGAAGAACACCACACAATAGGCTGGGGCAGCTAAGGGAGTGGAGGAGGCTCTGAACTCAGACAGTTGACAGGCAGGCTCTGGACCCCCATCTGACCCTGATCAGAGGCACCTCTGCCCTCCTAGTCCTTCCAAACCAAAGCCCAGAAAACCCAGAAGCTATCAAAATGTGACAGGCTGCAGGGCAAAAATAGGCAGCAATCATTCCCAGGGTTTCCAGAACAACAGGTACATTTGCATTTCACATCAATAACAATTATTCATATATATGTGTGTGTATGTATATTATATATACACACGCACATATTATATTGTGCTGCCCACATTGCATATGACATACTTAACACTAAAAAAAGTACTCACATTGATCTCAAATTGAGATTTAACACATTTTCCTCTGTTTTTATTTGTTAATTCTGGCAAGGCTACATAAGCTTATCTACAGACTTGATGCTGTTCTTCTAGGCACTTTATGTAGATTGTGTGGTTTCATCTTCAAAACACTCGAATGAACGATGAATCATGATTTCCACTTGACAGCTCAGGACACTGCAATGTTGTTAAGCAGCTTGCCCAAAGCCCTCGCTGACGGTCGACCTGAGCTGTGATGATACCACTCATATTCCAGAGTCCAGTGTCGGCAGACCTCCCAGGAAGGCCATGCCCGCCCAGTCCCAGACACTCCCCATAAAGCGAAATGTACCACAGAGTGCGTTACACCCGTTCCCTGGTTTCCCAGACGTGTAAAAGTTAGTTTGCACTAGACTACACTCACTGCGTGTGTAACAGCCTAGTGGGAAAGTTTGACCGATTGAGAGAATGACGAAAATGTGAAACGGAGACATAAAGTGAGTGTGTATTTTGGGGAGCACTATGCCAATAGCCATGCTCAACATGGGGTTCAGCTTGTGACGCAATTACTCTTTAACCTGCCATTGCGAAGTGAGGCAGAATGCTGAAACAAGGCATGCCTGCTCTCTTCCCGACAGGCAGCAAAGCAAGGTCTGAGCCTCCTCTCCTGAGAACCAGCAATGGAGGCGTGATCTGCAGCCTCTCTCAGTGTTCAAGGCCATCAATTTTTGCATGGCATTCAAAACGTGCCCCTACTTTAGAGGGGTCTTCCCAGCAGCTACTAATTGGTGGCACCCAGAGCTTGGGATTCCAAAAGTGGCCCTAAAACAGCAGTTCTCAACCTGTGGGTTGCGACCCCTTTGGGGGTCGAATGACCCTTTCACAGAGGTCACCTAAGACCACCAGAAAACACCCTAATTCCCCCCAAATAAGTCAGTGTCTTATATTAATTTTTGTTCCCAAAGATGCGCTAGGTCTTATTTTCAGGGGATGTCTTATTTTTCCATGAGGAAGAACACGGTACACATTTATTGTTCATTGTCTTATTAAAAGAGACTTCGCACTTCCTGCTTGCTATGGCTGCGCTGCGGCCAACAGTGAACTGCGTGGCAGCAACGCCGCTATGGTTCAGAGTCCAGAGTTACGGTAGCTTTGGAGGCCTTATTTTCGGGGAGGTCTCATTTTCGGGGGGGATGCCTTATATTTCCGTGAGAGGCAAAACTGTAAGTAGGTCTTATTTTGGGGGGGTGTCTTACTTTTGGGGAAACAGTATTTCCAATGGTCTCAGGAACCGAGACACCACTCCTCTATCCATCTCCAGGCGGGCCCGCCCACATGCAGATACATCCACCTACGAGTACCCAGCATGAAGACCATTACCCATGCTACACCATGCTTCAAGACAAAATTTCATTTATTTGTCATTAGAAGGAAATATTTCACAATATATAATGAACTATTGTTTTTGTGATTCATCACTATGCTTTCATGATGTTCAATGTGTAACAATGAAAACATCCTGCCTACCAGATATTTACATGATGATTCATTCCTAACAGTAGCAAAGTGACAGCTATGAAGTAGCAATGAAAATAATGTTATGGTTGAGGGTCCCCCCTCCACATGAGGAATTGTATGAAAGGGCCGCGGAGTGAGGAAGGTGGAGAACCACTGCCCTGAAGGAACACACCCTCTCAACCATAGTGGGAAGAATAACCAGAGGAGCTCCACCTGCCTCAAGGGTCCAGAGAAACAGGACAGCACAAGAAGGTGTGAGCTGGGCCACAGCCACCCTGCTCAGGTAAAACCCACTGTACCACCGCAGCAGGAATAACAAGTTTGCGGACAGCGTTAACCTAAGTCTTACCAAGCAAAACCCTAATGAGAATAAAAATCCCAATCCTCAGATAACATCATTTATAGTAATCATAAGTATTGCTTGAGCTGCTGCTATGTCCCAGAAACTGTGCTTAATGTTTGTGCATCCGATCATGACAATCCAGCAGGATAACTATGATTTTGCAGATGTGGAATCTGAGACTTGGGAAGGGAACTCATGGATCCATCTAGCATGGATTGAGTACCTATTCTGTGTTTTTTTCAGGTAGCAGTGACAAGCGTGAAGAGGAAAAGTCAGAGAGGGCCACATGGAAGAAGCACACCAGCCTGTGTGATCACGAGGTGTCGAAGGGATCAGGTATCAGGCATCAAAGAACAAACATCATATAATTGTGTGTTTACCTTCCCAATATGATCACTGAAGACACATGGGTGTATAAGCAGAAGTGGTGGAGAAAGCTGGTGGTGCCCGGCTATCAAAAGATATAGCATCTGGAGTCTTAAAGGCTTGAAGGTAAACAAGCAGCCATCTAGCTCAGAAACGACAAAGCCCACATGGAAGAAGCACACCAGCCTGTGTGATCACAAGGTGTCAAAGAGATCAGGTATCAAGCATCAAAGAAAAAAGATCATATCATTATAAATGAGGGTAAGGGCAGAATGGAGACCCAAAGCCCATCTGTAGGTAACGGAACACCACCTTACAGAAGGGTCTTGGGGAGGAGATGAGCCAGTCAGGGTGCCGTGTAGCAACAATGAAACATACAAGTTTCCTCTAGTTCCTAAATGCTTCCTCCCCCTCACCCCACACAACCATGATCCCAATTCTACCTTACAAATCTGGCTAGAACAGAGGCTCTACATTGGTACAGATAGAAACTAGAAACACAGGGAATCCAGGATGGATGATCCCTTAAGGACCATTGGTGAGAGTGGCATTATCTGGAGGGTGGAGGGAAGGTGGGGTAGAAAGGGGGAACTGATTACAAGGATCTACATATAGCCTCCTGCCTGGGGAATGGACAACAGAAAAGTGGGAGAAGGTAGACATCTGACAGTGTAAGATATGACAAAATAATAATAATTTATAAATTATCAAAGGTTCATGCAGGAGGGGGAAACAGAGAGGGAGAGGGGAAATGTGGAGTTGATACCAAGGGCTCCAGTAGAAAGCAAATGTTTTGAGAATGATGATGGCAAAAAATGTACAAATGTGCTTGACACAACAGATGTATGTATGGATTGTGAGAAGAGTTATGCGAGCCCCCAATAAAATAATTTTTAAAAATAGTCAGAGAGGGCCAAGGGATAGAGAGCAACAGGGTGGCAGGTGGACATTGTGTGGCTGGAGTGGTCGGGGGAGACACCTGACAGAAGGCAACATTGAGCAGAGGTCTGAAGAGAGGGAGGGAGCATGCCAGGTCTGGGGAAGAAGGAGACAGGCAAAGCAGCACCCAGCGCAAAGGTCCTTGGGGGAGAGTGGCCTAGAAGTGAGGAGAGGTCAGTGGTCTGGAGCACATTGCAGGGGGGTAGAAAGGGTAGGAGATGAGTTTGGAGATGATGGGGAGGGTCGAGTCATTTTTAAAGGATTGCATAGAGAAATGGATGGACGACATATGGCTAAACTGATAGATGAGTGTGTAAAGGAATGGATTTCTGGGATTCCCTTAGTCTGACAGCTAATTAGGAGTGACAGTATATATGAGGCTAAGTCAAAAATTATTGCTACCTTCCCTTTGCCAACAGGAACCAGATAAGGATGTCCTTGATCATCACTCTTATTTATTCAATATTAGGCTGGAAGACTTAGCCAGGGAGACAACAAAAATAAATCAAAGGCATCCAATTTGGTAAAGAAGAAATAAAGCTCTCTACCTTTGCAAGTGATATAATTCTTTATATAGAAAAGCCCAAAGTCTTGATGAGAAAACTATTGGAACTAATTTGAAAGATTCAACAACATCTCAGGTTCAAAATCAACCTACCCAAACCAATGAGATTCCTGTATACTAATGAAGAAAGTTCTGAAAAGAAACCAAGAAAATATAGTTACCACAGTCACCCAGAAAATGAAATTCTTAGGAATAACCCTACATATTAAATAAACCTAGGAGAAACGAAAGAATTGTACAAGGAAAACTATAAAGTATTATACCATAAGAGACTTACATAACTGGAAAAACATACCATTCTCAGGGATAGTCAAAGTTAACACTGTGAAAATGTCAATACTGCCCCCAAACAATCTATAAATATAAAATAATTCTAATCCAGATCTCAGTATTGGTCTTTGACAAGATGGAAAAATGAATTACCAATTTTATATGGAAAGGAAAGCGACCTCAAATAAGCAAGGCACTACTAAAGAAGAAATCACTTTCCGATTTCAAAGCCTACTACACAGCCTCAGTAGCCAAAGCAGCCTGCGATTGGTACAAGAGGAGCTACATAGACAAATGGAACATAATAGAGAATCCAGAAACCCTCCTGCAAACCACTGACTTTGACCCAGGGCTGAAACGCACTCAATGGAGGAAGAGAGCATCTCTGCACAAATACTTCTGCAAGATCGATATTCCCACTTTCAGAAGCTTGAGTCCATGTACACAAACCAACACAAGATGGATTAAAGACCTAAATGCAGAACCAGAAATACCATCCATGAAAAAATAGAGATAACCTTAGAATGCCTAATACATGAATAAACACACTATGGAACATAAACAAGAAACACACACACCAGCAGAGGATAAAATAGACAACTGAATCCTCCTGGAAATCAGACACGCATACGCATTAAAAGATTTCTTCAAAAGTGTAAAGGGGGGGGACTTTTGAAATGACACATCAGACAAGGGACAAATCTCTGAACTCTGTAACAAACTTCAATACTTCAACAAGAAAGATACATAACCTGATTTCATAATGGGCAGACGACACAAACAGACAGTTCACCAAAGCAGACATTCAGGAGACCAGCAAACAGGTGAAGATGTGCTTGAGGTCATTAACTATCCAAGAGACGGAAGTCAAAGCAGCAATGTGATTCCACCTCACCTCAGCATTGATGGCATTATTAAAAAATTTTTATATAAAACAAAAAATAAATACTGGAGAAGACAAAGAGATTTGAACCCTCCTGTTACTGGTGGTACAGTACAACCTCTGTGGAAACGGTATGGGGCTTCCTCAAAAAGTTGACAATAGACCACAAGACCCGCAACCACACTGTGCAGATGTGCTTTACAGAAATGAGAACCATAGCGTCAACCAATGGATTTCCACCATGTCATGACAGCACCACGCGCAAGAGCAAGAAGGGGAGCAACCTCAATGTCCATCGGTGGAAGAATGGTTCAATTAACTTCTCTACATACACAAAGAGGAATTCTGCACGCTGTTAAAGAATAATGAGGAATCTGTGACACCCCTCTTGATGTGGATGCAATGAGAGGACATTATGTTGAGGGAAATTAGTCCATCACAAAAGGGCAAAAATTTGAAGGGACAACTGTTATTTTAAAAAGAGAGAGAGAGGAAAAGAAAAGGCTTTCACACTAAAGGAAACAGACATTAATGGTGACTCGAAGTGCGAGAGGAAGAAGGGGTAGGGTAGGGAATAGGCTACAGGGTAGACAGGTGTTAACTTGGGTAAAGGGGATGATGAGGTCCAACAAGGTGGGGGAGGGGTGGAAATGAAATGATGGAAACCAGGGAAGTCATTTGGGAGGTTTAATAAATTGCTGAATACAAAAAAATGATGACCTGATCTTCAAACCCTCACCTAAGTCATAGCAAGGTTTATTGTTTGTTGTTGTTTTTTTTGGGGGGGGGTTGCTGCAAAATCATAGAAATCTTTATCAAACAACATGGTCAACATTGGAAGCGACTGTTTCTCCACATACCCTCAATCTTGGTCTATCGTTTTCTAGCCCTTCCCCCAAAGAATGTTGCATGCTTCGATTTACACCACATTAAGACAGCAGTGTGGGATGATCCTCAGGGCATTCAGACTGGATCCTCTTAAATGCTCTTTGAGTTTGGGAACACACCAGTCTATAGGGGCCAAATCAGGGCTATAGGGTAGAGGGGTAAGGTTCTCCCATGACATTCTCCTAAGACAGCCATGTGGCCCTTGAAGAATGGGCAGGTATGTTGTCATGCAGGAGACACTGTCCTGACTTGCCCCTCACCAATGCAAGTTCCTGTTTTCTCCCAACTTCTTCCTAATAAGCTCCCGCCATCATCCCGGGCCCTTTGGGGGGAAAAAAATCTGTCAAGCTGATCCTATGGGAATCCCCCCACAATGCTGTAGCCTTCTGAACTGAGTCTTTGCTCTGAATTTATCTGGCCCAGCAGAGCCCCTTAGACATCTGCTTTGATTAGATCTTTTTGGGGTTTTTTTGAAAGGCGCCCTAAGGAGACGAAGATGAGCATATGGCTGGGAGGATTTGTCTGTTTACACGTATTTCGTTTGGAATAGACCCTGCATGTGAAAAGTGACATGCTTCTTGACCAACCCTTGTGCAGCTCATGTTCTAATATCCCATTTGATATATGCCCCCATACGGGGCCCTCATTGGCCCCACGAGGAGCCCCAGGCAAACACCACCCCTGAGTGAACGAGAGCCCTGCACCGGAATTTTAATCCAGCAGTAACCATGATGGAGAGGACCGCTGGAGGAAACCTGGGAGTCCTAAAGAAAGGTCCATTCCTCGCTTGCCAACTGCCACAGAACCACCACCGATGCCCACTCTCCAGACGCCCCCAGGCGGAAGCTCCAGCAATACCAAGACTCTGCCTTACATCCTCCAGCAAGACAGCTGCTTCCCCACCAGAGAGCCCTGCCCGTGCAGAGCAAAGTCACACTCCCCCCAGGCGAGCCCCACTTTCCAGGAACCCGGCTCTGCATGGTCCGGCCCTGCCGGCCGTGCAGCCTCACCTCCACATCCTTCTCCAGCTCCAGCCCGGCCTCCATCAGGTTGTACTCAAACTCCTCCCGCTGCTCCTTCCTCTCCTCCTCCTGGGCATCGAGCGGCCCCAGCTCAATGTCTCCAGCATGGGGGTCCTTGCCCGTCTCCCCATTGGAGACGATAGCCAGTGCATTGCCAGGGGAGCCGTGGCCAGGGTGTGCCCCCCGTTTCCGGTAGTGATAAGCCAGCACGTAGTCCACCTTCCTCTGGTTGTCGTAGAAGTGCATTCGGCTCACACGGGCCTCGGAGGGCAGGGGCTCATTGGCATCCAGGTAATTGTTGATGACCTGGCCAGAGAGAGCAGGACAGGCAATGGTGAGGCCCAGTGAGGAAGAGGGACCTCAGAAGAGGCTGACCCCATGCTCTGAGATCAGGCCCAGCGGCATAGAAAGGAAGCCCCTGAAGCTCCAAGGCCCTCACTGTCCCCAAGAATGGACAAAGTGGGCCGTGTTCACCGGTCACACCAGCACACACAGCCTCCACCCCTTTGTCCGAAGCAGCCCAAGCCTCTGAACTTTTCCACGGGACCTGAGGTCCATGCACATACATCCAAAGATACCACCCCGCACGGGCCACACCACCCACCTCTCACATACAACCACACACCCACTTCTAGCCACACACACTCTGAAACAGCTGCAAGATGTTCACCCAGCCCCATATGCTCCCATCTTGCACACCTCCTGCAGGTGCCCAGGTGGGCTCCCATAGACACATAGCCCTCTTCTGCCCACACTTGGCCCCGCCACACGGACGCCCTCCCTGCCTATCTGCAGATGAGCCTGGTCAACTCAGACAGTACTTACTGGCAGGTGCTCTGGGTCCATTGGAACAAGGGCCACGGCCAAGTCACCTGGCCCACCCCCCCTCCCTCCCACCCCACGAGACTCTGTTAACCACGGAGCCCCTCGCAGCCCCGCATGGTCCTCTTGCTCCCCCTCTCCAGTCACAGGTGAGGACCTAGCCAAAGGTGAGAGTGGGAGACGTTTCCGCTGCTCTCCTGGCTCCCAGAGAAGGGACGGCCGCAGCAAGAGGAGGAGAAGGCACAAGGAGGGACCCGCCTCCCTCCCTCTGGGTGTTTCCCTGTTTATTACTGGTTTGATACCCAGCTGCCTCTGCAGCCACCTGAGAGGTCACCCAGGCAACCAGATGGCACAGGGGACTCAGCCACCGCAGCACGGGAGACTGGCTTCTCAGGCCTGTGAGCAGGGAGCCAGGGAGCACGCAGACCAACAGGTGGGGCCACCTGGCCATTCACACCTCCTCCTTTCCTGAGCCGCCCCTAATTAGGCAACACACTGGAAAATCGTTCATGACTTGAGAGAGAGAGAGAGAGAGAGAGAGAGAGAGAGAGAGAGAGAGAGAGAGAGAGAGAGAGAGAGGAAGAAGAAAATGCCCTAACAGAAGGCCAGAGCCTCTCACGCACACACATAAGTCCCCCAGCTGGAGAGGGTCCCCACGCCAGAGGTTCCCTTGGGCCTTCCATCTGAGCAGTCCCTACACACACACACACCCGCCCCTCCCCCATCCCCCACCCCTGAGGACTTACAGAACTGCTGTGTGAGCTGTCCATCCGGGGAAGCTGGCCAGCATCTCGGTGGGAACTGCCCTGCGGCCCTTGGGTTCTGGATGCCAGCACCTTGAGATATTGCTGTCCGTGCTTGGGCCTCAGGCCCCCTTGGACCCCTGCCTTAGGGCTCAGCCGGCGTGGGGAGCCTGGGAGGAAGGGGATATCTGGGACAGAGAAAGACAAAGAGCAAAACCAAGGCCAGGTTGCAGGGACACTGGGCAGTGAGTGAGCAGCGAGGGAGGGATAGCTCGGTGGTCTAATTCCCCTCATCTAGCCCCAGTGGGCCAGCTTCACATTGGCCATGGACCTGGGGACAGGGGTGGGGTCCTGCCAGTCTCCCATCACAGTTGGGGCCTGGAGACACCACCGAGCTCCTGCAGATCACAGTTGTGAAATCTCTTCAAATTCCTAGGAAAGAGACCTGTGGTGTCAGCTGTGCTGAGGTAGGTAGGTGGGCCCACTCCCCAGAGCAAATGCCATGACCCTTTCACACAGTTTCTCCTGTGGCGGTGACCCCAACCATAAAATGACTTTCATTGCTACTTCATCACTGTCATTTTGCTACTGGTATGAATTGGGGGACCCCCTGTGAAAGGGTCATTCAACCCCCAGAGGGGTCACACCCCACAGATTGAGAACCACTGCCCTAGAGGGTCACCTTGAATTAAAGCCAGCCGATCACTTCAACATCAAGGCCATTCCCAGGCCAGCACCCCGAGCGGCCCCCCCACTACTCCAACTCAACCAGGCTCCTCCAGGGTACAGTAAGAGGGATCGCCCGTGGTCTGTCGAAGTCAGGGACGTCCTCCACACAGAGCGCTGTCCTCGGATGCCCTTGAGGGGGTCTCCTTCCACGGCACAGCCATCTCCACCCCAGCCCAAGCAGCCCAACTGATAAGCCGCGGCACAAGGGCAGCGCTATTCAGAAGCCTTCTGGCATGGCTCCCGAAAGAGGATGGACACCCCACCCACCCCGAAGGAGTCACAGTGTGTTTGAATTGCAGGGGAAGGAGAGCTTACGCACTCTCAGACCCATCCAGTGACTGGCTGGGTCTCACGTTCATGGAAGTCATCCTCACCCCAGGCTGGAGAAACAGTCCCATGCTCCTGGGCTGAACCTCGGCTGCGGCTCTCCCGGGGACCTCTTTCTTCCACAACAAAATGAGGAGAACACTTTCACACTTCCCACCCCAAGCTTGGGGGCTCAAATGAAAAGGGAAAGAAGAGAGAGCACCTACCAAGCACCCAGAACAGTGACTGGCAGATGGGTGTGCAAGCAATCCTGGTTATTATAATCTTCCTGAACTTATTCAAAATATATGGTCCATGTAAGCACAAATCGCACTTTATACAATACGCTCTGCCCTGGGTATCACATGGATGGATGGATGGATGGATGGATGGATGGATGGATGGATGGATGGATGGATGAGTAAAAGGCAGCCAACCCTTCCAGAGCTCTAAGCTCCAGTCAGAGTCCCTGGTCCCTTTCCCAGTTGTAGAGTAGTGATTTGACAGTTTCAGAAACCTTGAAGATTTGGTTCCTGAACTTGAGATGTATAATCTATGTATCAGCTGGCACTGACACGCAGGAAGCATCATTGTAGCCAGCAGAAGGGAACTTTTCTAATTCCTGTCTATATTATGGGCTCTAGGCAATAGATGCCAGAACTGGGCCCAGGAAGGGGGACCAGAAAGGGCAGGACACCAAAGTAGGATCCCAGGAGGAATTGAGCCTGGTACTGGGTCTTGAAAGGAGCCTGGCATACTTATTGGGCTGCAATCCACAAGGTCAACAGTTTGAAACCACCAGCCGCTTATTGACAGAAAGATGAGGCTTTCTACTCCCGTAAAGAGTTAGTTTCAGAAACGCACAGGGGCAGTTCTACTCTGTCTCACGGGACCACCATAAGTCCAAATCAGGTGTCCTCAAACTACGGCCCACGGGCCACATGCGGCCTGCCGAGGACATTTATCTGCCCCGCCGGGTGTTTTTGCCCCATTTGTTTTTTTTAATTCAAAATAAGATAAGTGCAGTGTGCATAGGAATTTGTTCATAGTTTTGTTTTTTTTTAACTATAGCCCGGCCCTCCAACGGGTCTGAGGGACAGCGACCTGGCCCCTGTTTAACAAGTGTGAGGACTCCTGGTCCAAACGGACTCCATGGGAGCTGAGTGTGGTTTGCCTCGGAACTAGGTCCTGAAGGGTGAGTCACTTCTGAAAGGCCAAGGAGGCTGTAAAGATACTCCCTTGAAAGAAAACACAAAAGAGCAGGAGGGTGGGCAGGCCCTTCAGCTCAGCACACTAATAGAGGGGTTTCCTGCCTTGATTCCCATTCTGTGGGCCATCTGCTCTCCCTGCATACCTGTCCTCCCAGGGAGTCATGGCCGAGCAGAGAAGAGAAGGGCTCGCTGCTGAGAGAAGACTTCCAGGCCTCTGGGCTTACGTCGAGGACGCCCAAGACCGTCTTAATACATAACCGGGGCAGGGAATGAAGATGACACTCACCCAAGGGCTGCCTTTTCTTCAGACTCACAACTCCCACTCAGGGTAGCTCAGACTTAGGGTCAGCCCAAAGCCTCAAACACTGTCCAGGAACTACCATCCCGTCCCCTAAAGGTGCCACTTCCAGCCCCACCCCCTACCCCCCTCCGCCACACATTCTGGCTGCTCCCTCTGCTTGCTCTCTGACACACATGGCTGGCTGGGGCCCTGCTTTCACGCTTCCCACCCCAAACGCCCAGTGGTGACAGCACAGCATCTGGTCAGTCTGCCCAGCTCCAGAAAGGTGGGCGGTTACAGTTAGTTGCTATGGAGACGAGGCTGACTCCTACTTTCCTGGCCATCCCATGGGTGCAAAGTAGAGCTGCTCCAGATGGTTTCCAAGGTTGACCTTTCAGCCTTTTGGCTCATAGTCAAGTGCTTAATCACTGGTACCTCCAAGGCACCCCCAAAACACATTCCAGGCATTAATGCCATAGACATGGGGGTCACAGGAACGCTGGCTGAAGAGAGGGGCAGACTGAGGAAGGAGGGAATGTTAGTAAAGTCTGAACATCGGGGAAGGTAAAGCAGGGAATTCTGGGAATTCCCTAAAACATTTTTACCAAAAACAACTCCTCTGTAATCTAAGAGATTGCAGTGTAATCTAATGTAACCAAATGGATTACAGTGCTCCTACTCAGAGCACACCTACACAGTTTCCAAAATAATCTTTGTAGGAGCAGGTAGCCTTATTTTTTTCTCTCACAGAGTAGCTGGTGGGGTTGAACCACTGACCTGGAGGTTAGCAGCCCAACACTTATCTCATAGCACCACTTGGGCTCCTTTGTCGTTGTCATCAATGTTGTTCTTGATATTGTTGGTTATGATGGTGGAGGTGGAGGTGGTGGTGGAGATGGTGGTGGTGGAGGTGGAGGTGGAGATGGAGGTGGAGGTGGTGGAGATGGTGGTGGAGGTAGAGGTGGCAGTGGAGGTGGAGGTGATGGTGGAAGTGGTGGTGTGGAGGTGGTGGTGGTGGTGGTGGAGGTGAAGGTGGTGGTGGTGGAGGTGAAGGTGGTGGTGGTGGTGGTGGTGGTGGTGGTGGTGGTGGTGGTGGTGGTGGAGGTGGAGGTGGTGGTGGTGGAGGTGGAGGTGGTGGTGGAGGTGGTGGTGGTGGTGGTGGAGGTGGAGGTGGTGGTGGTGAAGGTGGTGGTGTTGGTGGTGGTGGTGGTGGAGGTGGAGGTGGAGGTGGAGGTGGTGGTGGTGGAGGTGGAGGTGGTGGAGGTGGAGGTGGTGGTGGTGGAGGTGGTGGTGGTGGAGGTGGAGGTGGTGGTGGAGGTGGTGGTGGAGGTGGTGGTGGTGGTGGTGGTGGAGGTGGTGGAGGTGGTGGTGGTGGTGGTGGTGGTGTTGGTGGTGGAGGTGGAGGTGGTGGTGGTGGAGGTGGTGGTGGAGGTGGAGGTGGTGGAGGTGGAGGTGGTGGTGGTGGTGGAGGTGGAGGTGGAGGTGGTGGTGGTGGAGGTGGAGGTGGTGGTGGAGGTGGTGGTGTTGGTGGTGGTGGTGGTGGAGGTGATGGAGGTGGTGGTGGAGGTGGATGGAGAGGTGGAGGTGGAGGTGTCGAGTCAGTTCTTACTCATAGCAACCCTATGTATAACAGAATGAAACATGGCTGATCCTTGTTTCCAAGGAGCATTCTGGCTGTACTGCTTCGAAGACAGAGTTTGTCTGTGGGTTGTCCGTAGCACTTTGAGTATTCCTCGCTGGCTCCACAATTCAAATGCACAGGTTCTTCTTCCGTGTTCCTTATTCAATGTCCAGTGCATATGAGGCAATTGGGAAAAAAGAAACAAAACAAGGCTTGGCTCTGGGACACCTTAGACCTCAATATAACATCCTTCCTTTTCAACGGTTTATCAGAAAGAATCGTGTCAATGATGTCGTAAAATAAGCAGCCATCTGAATGAGGACCCAGCTAATTCCACAAGTCCACACAGAAGAAGCACAACAGCTTGTGTGATCCCAGGATTGTAAATAAATCCCAAACCCAAAGAAGTGGACAGCAGGAGACCTTAAATTCTCAACACCAGCTTTGAAGAATGCTATGGATATAGTGGAAATACAAATCCATTTGCAGGGTCCCCACATGGACTGAGTATCTGGTGAATGCCCGTGGACCACAGTCCAGGGATGTGAATGGCCTTCATGTGAGACAGAGAGCATTGTCAAGTGGATTTGGGCAGCTGTGGCTAGCCTAAAACATAACACTTTATTATTTGATGTCCCTTTTGCCCCATTTAAAATTTATTCCACTTTTTCAATATTTTCTGCTCTCTTTTCAGGTGGGATTTTTCTAGGCCTTATTTGTATTTGTTCCTTGTTTCTGGGTACATTTTTATTTGTTTGTCTTTGTATGTCTGTCTGTATCGGGCAGGCAGGAAAGGTAAATCGACAGAGACATTAACTGGGTGCATGATCTCCTAGGGGCACAGAAGGGGAGGCTGGGGAGGGGGGGCGAGGGTGTGGAAGAGGAGTCAACAACAATGAGCGCAAGAAAGAAGGAAAGAGAAAATGCTCTAAAGTTGGTTGCGGTGATGCTTGCACAACTCTTCTTCATCTGACTGGCTTATTGAGTTGTATAATATGCTAATTATATCTCAACAAACCTATTTTTGAAACCAATTAACAGCCATTCTAAAGTCGTGGTAGAAAGTGTCGGATGCAGTGAGAGCATGTCAAGATGGGAGGAGTGAGTCAGGAGAGGAATGGACTCACGGTTGCCCAACAAGATGCAGGTAATCGTTACCACTCTATTGTTCATGTAGAGGTTGTTGCATTGGTATGTTTCTTGCTGTGTATCTTTCAACAACAATAAAAAGTGGTATATATAAAAAAAGAGGTCTCCTGCAGATTTATCCAGTGCAATATATTCTTTGATTTCTTGACGGCTGCTTCCATGAGCATTGATTATGGATCCAAGCAAGAGGAAATCCTTGACCACTTCAAACTTTTCTCCACTTATCATGATGCTACCTACTGGTCCAGTTGTGCCAATTTTGGTTTTCTGTACATTAAGTTGTAACTCACATTGAGCCCTGAAATCCTTGATCTTCATCAGCAAGTGCCTCAAGTCCTCCTCACTTTCAGCAAGCAAGGTTGTGTCATCTGCATATCTCAGGTTGTTAAGAAGCCTTCCTCCAGTCCTGATGTCACATTCTTCTTCACATAATCCCATTTCGCTGATTATTTGCTCAGTATACAGGCTGAAATAGTATGGTTAAAGGGTACAACCCTGATGTATACTTTTCCTGATTTTAAACCAAGCAGTATTCTGTTCTTTGATGCACACAACTGCCTCTTGATTCATGCACAGGTTGAGTATGAGCACAATAAAATGTTCTGAAATTTCCTTTCTTTTCAATGATATCCATAGTTTGCTATGATCCACACAGTCAAATGTCTTTGCTTAGTCAATAAAATGTAAGTAGACATCTTCCTGGTACTCTGTTTTGAGATAAGATCCATCTGCCATCAGCAATCATATCCCGTGTTCCGTGTCCTCTTCTGAACCAGGCCTGAACCTCTTGGAAGCTCCCTGTCATTGTACAGCTGCAACCATTGATGAATGATGTTCAGCAAATTTTTACTTGCATATGATACCAATGATACTGTTCTACAATTTGAGCATTCTGTTGGGTGGGTCACCTTTATTTGAAATGGGTATAAATATGAAATCTCTTCCTGCCAGCTGACCAAGTAGCCGTCTTCCAAATTTACTGGCAGAGATGAGTGAAAGCTTCCAGTCTTTGTCAGCTTGTTGACACATCTCAATTGGTATTCCATCAAGTCCTTGTTTGGGGCTAGTACTTTCAGTGCACCTTGCACGTCTTCCTTCAGTTCCATTGGTTCTTGCTCATATGCTACATCTTGAAATGATTAGTGTTTACCAGTGCTTTGGGTACTTCTTTACGCCTCCTGCATCATTCATCATTTCTCCCATAGAAGCTTTCAATGCCACACCGAAAACATTCTGTTCCTACTCATGAAGTTTTCAGTATCTCACAATATTCTGTTGCTATGCACAAAGTTTTCGTCATTAATTCCTCAAAAGTGGATAGCCTATTCCTTTTCCATAGTCTGTTCTTAGTCTAGAAGCTCTGCTGAACTCTTCACTTTGAGTGATCCTCCTGGAATTTGAAATACCGGTGGCATAGCACCCAGCCACCACAGTACAACAAACTGAGAGAACATGGCTCCTTAGAAGAGCTCAATTGAGATCAACAGAAGTAACGGGCTTATAGCAACAGAACATGTGACCTCATTTGGAAATAATCCCTTCATTCCTCTTTTGCTTAACATATGTCACCTTGAATCATAGATTCCTGGTGTGTCCTTGACTTACCTGCCCTCCAGACCATAAGGACATGCGCTAAGAATCATGTACCTCTGATCAATTGCACAGTTCTCGAAAGGCTTGGGTCTCTTCCCATCTCTTTCCTTAGGCACCCTCATCTAGTCCTGCGGCTTCATTATCAGCTACATGCTGAGTATCCCCGAAGTCTGACCTTTCACCCTTACTTTGCTCTAAGCGTCAAGTCCATACAATCCCCTGTTACTTGGCCTCTTTGCTGTGGATGTTTCTTCAAAGTTAACTTGCCCCAAATTAAACAAATGCTCTTCCCCACAACAGGATTTTCAGGGCTCCTTCTACTCAGTCCTTAAACCAGAAATCTAGGGGGCCTTTCTAGTCTTCTTCCATCATCACTCAGCGCACCCTCATCAAGTCCATGGCAAATCATAGTGAGCCTATGGGGCAGGGTAGAAGTGCCTCTGTGAATTTCTGAGACTTTAAAACTCTTTCTAGAAGGAAAAAGGTCCATGTTTCTCCCACACCTGGTGGCTTCAAATTGCTGGCCCTTGAGATGGTAGCCCATCCCCTAATCACTATGCCGTCAAGACCTCCTGTTCTTCCATAATAGCCCATGTCCAGTTTGTATCAATCCTATGAATTGTACCCCTTAGATATCTCCTTAATCTGTTTTCTCACCACTGTAGATTATCATGACAGCCTCCTGAAGGTCTCCCTGCTTCTACCCTTACCACACTTCCTTGTTTCTCACAAAACATCCAGGGTATTCATTTTAAATGTAGACCTTGGCCATGACACCTGCATGCCCCTTGTGAGTAGAATTTTCTAAGGCTGCCTGTAGCTCTTGAGCTGTGAGACACCAGTCTGCTCCCTGTCCTTGTCTCCATTTCTTCTATGTGTCCTGTTGACTCTCTGTTCCTGCCAGGCTGTCTTGCAGTCTCCGTGCTCCCTCCCAGCCCAGACCCTGTGTTCTTTCTTCTCCCTAGACCATGTTTCCCAACAACTCTTCATCTAGTTGGGTCACTTACTATTTGGGTCATGATTATTATTCATGGTGTTGCTACTGAGTAAGCTCTAACTCATGGAGACCACCCGGTGTGTCGCAGAATAAAAGGCGATCCGATCCTGTGCCCTCAGCACGGTCATTGCTATGTTTGAGTCCAGTGTTGGGTTATTGTGTCAGTTCATCTCATTGAGGGAGCCCCTCATTGTTGCTGACCCTCTACCAGAGACTATGTTCTTTTGTTTTTACTTTTTTATTGTGATTTAGAAGGTCTACCGCGCAGATCATCAGTTGAACATTCACCAGTTGATACACTTGTTTAAACTCATCCGCTCCAATCCCCTAAGTATACCAATGTGAATCCCACTTCCTCCCAGTATTTCCTGTTCCCAGTCCTCCTCCTTTCCTAACGCTCGGTCCTTTGATTTCAAATAGCTGATTACGCTAACACAGGGGTGTTGGAATAGTTCGGTTCCATAGCTGAAGAATGATTATGAGCCATAATCTTAGGGGCCCTCCCAATAAGCCTGATCTCTTTTATGCTTGAGTTCTGTCCCGCATGTTTCTCCCACTCTCTCCAAGACGTTTGAGTGGTCCTTTTCACAGCAGCTGATAGCTGTAGCCAGGCACCATTGAGTTCTTCTGCTTGCAGGGCAGTACAGACTGAGGCTTTCATAGCCCATGAGTGCATTGGACTAATTCTTTCCACGTCACGGTCCATTTCTCATTACTCTTCTTTCCTCCAAACCGGGAGAGACCCAGATTGTACCCTAGTTGCTGCTCACCAACATCAGATGCAGAACAATGTCTTCGTGAACCTTGTGAGGCCAACTGATCATGGTGTTGTCCTCTGAGAGGAGGGGCCTGAGTTCCCAGGCTCAAAAACTAGTTCCTTCAGTGTATTAGGTTACTGTATGTCTCAGAAGTTTTCGTAACCTAAATCCTGTCTGCTCCACCATGTTCATGGATGTCCTCACAGGAAAGTAATACACACATACAAATACCCTACAGCAAATCTCTATATATTCACACATAGACACCCATACTGATCTAGCCGACAAGCCTATCTAAGCATCCATTTGTAGATCACCACGATGGTAGGGTTCTGTATATGACAGCATTTGTCTGTTACCCTTAACTCTTGCAAGCCTATCAGTGTACTCCATCATTGTTTTCGTAATCTCCCTCTTAATGCATATTGCCTTCTTCTGCACTGAAGTTAACATCGGTCTACTCTCCAGCCAGACACGTCCCCTACTTCCTCCCTCCACACAGCCCCGAGGACCATGAAAGACTGTTTCTTTTCATTTGAAAAGTTTTCCTTGGCATTTTATAATAGTAATGGACTCATTTCTTGTTACTGCGGTGTTTCTATTTCAGCTTTTGGAGGAAGCACCATTCCACTTTCGACTGTGCTTGCTCCATTTGTAGCCTCGCCAGCAGGGTAAGAGGGCTCAGCTCCACGCTCTCTGCACCCTCTCCAGCATGTTATTTTCATTTTCGTTTTTTGATTTAAGTTTGCTATCAATGACATGCAAGGTGGTTATCTCACTACTATTTTGATTGGCGTCTATCAAATAATGAAGGATTGTAAGCATTTCTTCTTGTTTGTTGGTCACCTGGGTATTTTCTTTGTTGAAGTATCTGTTTATATCCTCTGCCCATTTTTAAATTGGATTCGTTGTCTTTTTCTTGGTGAGGTGTTAAGTTTTCTACAAGTTTTATTGATCAGTCCCTTGTCTGATAGGTCATTGCCAAAAAAGCTTCCCCAGTCTGTGGTTTTTTGCTTACTCTTTCGGTGAACTTTTTGATACACCTAGGCACCTAATTTTTAGGAGATCCCAGTCACCTAGTTTGTCTTTTGTTGTGTATTTTCAATTATGCTAGTCGGGGTAGACTAGGGTGACAAATTCATGGACATGTATATGTGTGTGAGAAAGTGCTTTATATGAAAGAGCAATTGAATATTAAGAAAACATCCCAGCCCAGTCCAGATCAAGTCCATAAGTCCAATATTAGCCCATATGTCTGATACCAATCTGTAAATTCCTCTTCAGACTCACACAGTACGTGCAATGACACTGAATGCAGGAAGACCAGTAGGCAAAAAGTCTTGTGGATCCAGTGGTGGTGGAAGCATTTCAGTGCTGGCATGGGTCTCCACATTGCTCCTCCAGCTCCAGGGCTCTGGTTTCATCACATAGCTCCGTGTGTATTGTCAGCAGGAAGACTAGCAGAGAAAGTCGACGTGTGTCCTGCCTCCAGGGAAGAATCGAGGAGTTCTCAGAATCCTCAGGAGAAGGCCATGCCCATACAGAGGCCTCATTGGCTATGGCCTGACTGACAGGCTAGACTCCACCCTTTCCCAAGTTGACAAAAGATTATGCCTGACTGTGTGTTTGTGCCATTTGTTCAAAGTCAAACTCACTGCTATCGTGTCAAGGCTGACTCCTAGCTACCCTGTCAGACAGGCTAGGGCTGCCCTGTGTGCTTTGGGACTGTAACTCCTTACAAGAGCAGAATGCCTCATCTTCCTCCCTTGGAGCCGCTGGTGGGTCTGAACTGCTGGCCTGAGGTTAATAACTCAGTGTGCAACCCACTACACCGAATTCATCCCTATCATCCCATTGATAATCTTTATAAGTCTAAGTTTTACACACAGGTCTTTGATCCTTCTTGAGTTCTTTTCTGTATACGGTGTGAGATATAGATCCTATTTCATTCCTCTCATTTTGCTAGCACCGTTTGTTAAAGAGACTACCTCATCCCCATTTAATGTAGTCCATACCTTTCTTGAAAAGCAGTTGCCTGTAGGTGCCTGGGTTTACTTCTGGGTTCTCAATTGGGTTCCATCGGTCTACATGCCTGTCATTGTACCAGTACTAGGCTCTTACGAGTACTGTGGGTGTGGGAGGTTTTGAGATGGGAAATGAGAGCCCTCTTACTTTGTTCTTTAGTACTTTGTTCTTTGCTTACCTGGGGTCACTTTCCTTTCCATGTAGCACTGGTAATTCACTATCCTGTCTCTTTAAAGAGTGATGTTGAAACCTGAATCAGGATTTCATTATATCTATAGATTGCTTTGGTTAGTATTGACATTATCATAATACTACACCTCCCTATTCATGACAGCAGGAGAAAGATGAGGCTTTCTACTCTCACAAAGTTTATAGTCTTGTAAATTCACAAGGGTAGTTCTATGGTGTCTGATAGGATCACTGTGAGCCAGACTTACTCATGGTGCATGATCCATGAACATGGTATACGCCTCAATTTACACAGTTCGCTTCTGGTTGCTTGTAGTAGTGTTTTGTCATTTTCTCTGTACAGGTCTTTTGTTTCTCTGACTACATTTATTACTAGTATTTCATCTTTGGGGTGGGTTTTCTAAATGGTATTGTCTTCCTGATTTTCTTTGCAGAATTCTCTTTGTTAGCATAAAGGAATCCAACCAAGTTTTGCATGTTGGTCTTGTACTCTGGCACTCAGTTGCCTTTTTCAATTAGTTCCAATAATCTTCTTGCTGAGCCTCTTTGATTTTCTAAGACAGGATAATACCATCTGCAAGTATAGAAAGCATCTTCTTTGCCCATTTGGATGCCCTTGGTAGACTTGTGTTGCCTGCTGGCTCTGGCTAAGATTGGCAGCACAGTATTGACTGCTTTTCTGATTCCTGTTTGCAAGGGGGATGTTTTCACTTTCTCCCCATTGAGAGCGGTGGTTTTGCAAATATGCCCTTTGTTTATTGAGGAATTTTCCTTCCCTTTCTATTTTGTTGAGTATGCAAACAAGACACCTTTTCTTAGCAATTTATCTTTCCTGAAATGCCTAAAGTGAGCAAAACTCTCACCAGCCTCACTCTAAAAGCCATCCTGGTCCTCTTCCTTCCTTCCTTTTCTGATATTTCAATGTGTTTTTAATGGAATACTACAGCAAAAAATATACGTTCACTCAAAACTTTCTACACAAATTGTCCAGCAACATTAGTTTAAATTTTCACATGTCAATCTCTTCCCTGCTTTCTGGTTGTTCCATTTCCCATACACCAACTCCCCTATCTCATAGTATTTCTTGTAAACTGGGTTTGTTCATTCTTCTAGCCAGTCATGATATGCTTCAGTTTGCCACCAGCGCTACAGTTTGAATGCATAAATCTGGGGTGGAGCTTCTTTTGTCCATTTGTCCTTCTTGCACAGGGCTGTGGGGAAACTGAAAAGACCTTGGCTGGGGTCGGGCACTTCTCAGTTATCCAAGTGACATTGTTCTTTTCTGAAAGCTTAAAGAAGTCATCTGACAAGGGAGGGAAGCGGGAGAAGACACTGGAGAGATAGTAAGAAGAGGAAATCTCATGCAGTAGCTAAAAGTGACAAAATAAAGCCACCAGGAGACACAGTCAAGAACAAGCAGCGTCAGGCTGGGCAGAAAAAGAGCAGGAAGTGGCTTCACCGCGCTCAGAGGGTGAGATGAGTCACCAGAGCCAAGGAGGTTTCCAAAGCCTCCACAAGAGAACAGTAAGAGACGGTTTCCTGGGGGAGCTGGACTTCCAGACAACCCTTCTCTCCTTGAAGCTTCCCTCTTGGCATCATCACTGTCTCATTACCAGATACTGGCAGGTGCAGTGGGAAGCTTTCTAGAAAACAAGGCAGCCTCCAGGCAGCAGCCTCCTAAAACCACTGCTTCTGGCAAAACGGGTCAGAACAAGGGCAGCACCCAGGGGAAACAGAAAGCCCATTCTCTCTCTCGGGGAACTCCCACTAGGGATGGTCCTGCTGGCAGGTACGCCCTCTTAGGAGACATGGACACTTTCAGACTTTGAAAGCCCTCACCCTGGACCTCTCCTCAAGGTTACTGGGTGGAAGAATTTCCTGTGCCAAGATCTCTCCCTGCCTCGCTGCCTGAATTAACCCAGGATAGAGCTGAAGATCGAAACTTCAGGCTTCAACCTTGAAACAAACGACCCTATTGTCCTTCACCCCATCGGTTAATATGAATAACACCTGTCTTGGCCGATGTCTTCAGAAAGATGATCTTCTGGCCCCCAGCACATGAGAAGAGTCACGTGTCAATGCACCTCCTCAGCTCTGCTTATCTTAGAACTGAGGCTCAGCATCAGCCCTCTCTCCCCAGTGCCCAGCCAACCATCTCTTACCTGAGAGGGCATGTTCAGAGTTTTCATCCTCACCTTGTACCTGGTTAAAAATAACTGGTTTTCCACCTTGGGCCTCACCTTGTGCCTCTCCAATCCTCAACTCATGCTTCAGAGAAATCTACCACTACCACTTTGAAAAATCTGACCAATACTTTCCAGTAAGGGTCCTCCTCCTGTTTAGAGGATGAAGACTAACTTGTCTAGGATGGTAGATGGGGCCTTTCAAGATCTGGTCCTTGCCTAGCTGTCTTCACTGCATTAGCTCCCAACATCTAATCTACAGCCTACCTTACTTCTCTAGCTTCCCACACACTACATCACAACATGCTACGGCCATATCAATACATATATATATATATATGTATACACATACACACACACCACCCGTCTGTCAGTTTGTCATACCGTGGCAGCTTGCAATCTGCAATGCTGCTGGAAGCTACGTCACTGGCATGATAAATGCCAGCAGGGCCGTCCAGGGTACGCAGTGTTCAGTGGGACTTCCCGACTAAAACTGACTGCAAAGGAAGAGGTGGAGCTGTACTTCTGAAAAACTGTCCAACGAAAGGCTGACGGCTAGCAGCGAGCACCGTCAGAAGAGGAGCTTGCAGGCTGGAAGGCATTCACATGACGGCCGAGGAAAACCTGTCCCCTCAAAGCAGAGCCAGCCTTAATGATGGGGCTTTTAGGACCTGCGTTGACTGGCGTGGCGAGACTCAAAATGAGCCGAAAAGGATGCAAGCATCCACTAACAACTGGAATGAGGGATGTACAAAATATCGATCAAAGAAAATTTGAAGTTGACAAAAATTAAATGGAAGATATATATATATATATATATATCAATATCGTAAGAATTTAGTGAGCTACACTGAACTGGTATTGGCCATTTTAAATCAGATACTCATATGGTCTGCTATGTCAGACATGTGCATTAAAGAACAGCAGTACATTAATCATCAAATACAAATTTTCAACATCTATCCATGCTGCCAGCAGTAGGATGATATGTATATGCTTACCCCATCCTCTGCCATTGAGTCTATTGCAGCTCATAGAGGCTCTACAGGGCGGGGTGGAAGTGGTCCTGTGGGTTTCCAAGACTGTGCATCTTTATGGAAGGAGAAAGCTTCAACTTTCTCCTGCCGAGCACCCGTTTGTTTTAAACTGCTGACCCTGGGACAGCAGCCCCTACACACAACTCATTACGTCACATATGCTTACAAAGAAATTCAATTCACACGACTATTACTAAAATTTTCATGCCAACGATTAAAGTTAGAGGCAAAACATTAAAGATTTTTACCAGCTTCCACACTCTGAAATTGATGAAACAAGCAATAGAGCAGTCGTTGGTGACTATCATTCAAAAGCTGGAAACAAAAATGGATAGTTGGGGTGGTGGTGGTGGAGAGAATGTGGCTTGGTGGTAGAAACAGTATAGGATATTACGTAACAAAAATTTTAAGACCAAGAACTTATTAATTGGAAAAAGTTTTTTAAATCAACATAAAGAGTGACTAATACATGTGGAATATACACGATTCTAATTAACTGTATCTGTGGAAATACATATGAAAGGCAGGCTTATTATGCAAACTTGGCCAATAAGAACATGTGGGATTAATCAGGTCACAGTGATTGGAGGGCAAAGTGCTAGATGGCTCCACAAAGCCCACTCCCCTATCTTGCTCTCTGATGCCCAGAGCATGATGGAGTGTGTGTGTGCTGCTGCTGTAGCTAGTTCTCTGCCTCAACACTACCTGTGGGTCAGGACAACCAACTGGTGGATCATGTTGCTAGAGCTGAGGTTCTTTCAAAACTTGCTTCACCATGCTGCTGGAGCATACCTGGCTTGAGCTGGAGGCTGACAGATGCCTTTGCCTTGCGTTGCTTCTGTTCAATATCCCAACAAGGCCTGCTTTGCTAAGCTCCCAGCTACTGATTGTTGGTGACGCCCCCTGCTGCTTGCTGCCTGTGGGCAGACTCTGCTTGCTTCGCCCCAGGGAGGGCTCTGCTGTCTGCTTGACCTTGGACATGGCAGTCCACGTGAGTTGAACTGAGCCCTCTGTACTGCTGTGTGGACTAATTAGCTGTTACATTCCTTCTCGCTGTATAAACCTATCCATATAGAGATAGAGGTATATAATCATCAGAGTCCTGAAATCATTTCTCTAGAGCAGCGGTTCTCAACCTCCTAATGCCTTGACCCTTTCATACAGTTCCTCATGTCATGGTGACCCCCCAACCATACAATTATTTTCGTTGCTACTTCATCACTGTAATTTTGCTACTGTTATGAATCGGGTGACCCCTGTGAAAGGGTCATTCGACCCCCAAAGGTTGAGAACCACTGCTCTAGAGAACCCTGCCTAACACACTACAGAATGATAAACTCAGTATCGTGAGTCAGAGCAAAGCCAGGGGCTGCTGTGAAACAAACCATCAACTGCTCATCTGGAAGTTCACATTGAAGTTCAACCTAGATTCAGAAGAGCGCTAGCATGAAGATGTCACCCTAATAGCAGGTTAATTTTGGCTGAAAGCAAAGACCAGAAGCTGTTTACCTATATTTTATTGACTACACAAATACATTGGACCGTGGGTATCATAACAAATTTGAAATATCACTGCAAAGAATGGGACTAGCAAAACTGTTCATTGTGCACATTTGTGGAACCATCCTGGTGCTACAGTGGTTACTCATTGGGCTGCTAACCAGAAGACCAGCAGTTTGAAACCACCAGCTTGCTCCTCTGGAGAGCGACAGGATTTACTGTATCAGAATCTCACATGGGGCAGTTCTCCTTTATCCTATAGGGTTGGCATGAGTCAGCATCAACTTGATGACAGGGGGCTTGGTTTCTTTAGTTTTATACCTAGACTAAGAGGCATTGATTTGCATACTCTATGGCTTAAAGTTAGGAAAGTGTAAGTTGTATAATTTTACCACACTTCTTCAATCTGTAATGCTGTGCAAATAATCTGAATATATGGATGATATGAGGAATGCTTCATTGGGATTGGAGGTAGACTCATCAATAATTTATGATATGCAGATAAACACAATATTGCTTGCTGAAAGTAGAGCGGATTTGAAGCACCTACTTAAGAAGATCTAAGAGTACAGTCTTCAGTATGGATTAGATCTCAACATAAGTAATAAAAATTCCCACAACTGTACCAATAAGCAACATTCTGGTAAACAGAGAAAACTGAATTGGGGTCAGGATTTTATTTTGCTTGGATTCATAATGAACAACCCTGCATGGAAGCAGCAGTAAAGAAAATTTAAAATCTAAAGATCTCTTTAGAGTGTTAAAAAAGTTTTTTTTGTAAAGGCAAACGTGTCGCCTTGAGGATCAAGACGCGCCTGACCTGGTCATGGCATTTTCAACAACCTCTGTGAACGCTGGACAATGGGTCAGTGCAGTCCACGTAGAATCGATGCTTTTGAATTATGGTGCTGGTGAAGAAGAACATTAAATAAAATATGCCATGGACTGCTAAAAAACAAACAAGTCTGTCCTGAAAGCAGTCTAGTCAAACTGCTGCTCTAGGAGCCAAGCTGGCAAGACTTCATCTCGTGTATGTGGACATATTATCAGAAGGACACTAGGCCTGCTAAAGTAGAGGGTCAGCAAAAGCAATGAGTGATTGATTTCTACAGTGGCTGCAGCAATGGGCTCAAACATGGCAATGATTTGAGGCTTACTGGACTGGGCACTCTTTGGTTCTACTGTTCATGAGATCACTACAAATTGGAACTGTCTAAGTGACACCTAACAACAATATCCCTAGCACTGGAAACTGCCACGGAGATTCATAAATGTTTGGAGATAATAAGGCATGGAATGTGGAGTCTTCTTAGAGGGAGTTTTGGAACAAAAGGATCCCTTGTGCTGAACACTGACCCGACATCATCATCACTGAATCATTGGCACGACTTTGACAGAGATACTAACACCTAACACCTTACATGCGCTAGGCACTGTTCTAAGCACTGTACTGGATCAATTCATCTTATCTGCACAACGACTCTACGAGATAGATAGGAGTGTTGTCCCATTTATCTAATGAGGAAACAGGTAGAGAAAGATCAGGTAAATTGCTCAAAGTCACCCTCCAAGGACAAACCACAGTTCACACCCTAAACCACTGTGCTGTACTGAGGGACAGCCATGACCCTTTGACAGGGCCTGTCATAACTGGACATTTTAACAGACCTCAGCCCTTAATAAAAGTCTTTGGGAAAAAAATAGATTTTACAGTTAACGTTCAGGCCCAAGATCCTAACATTTAGGGTCAGGAATAGGAAATGAATAAGGAACTCATTTCAAGAAGCGATTCTCTCAATGACAAAATTCACAGATGAAACTTCAGTGAGTCACCCGAGTGAAACTTATCCAGTGGCAGCCCTCCTGCTTTGTGGTTTGGAGTGTCACCAATGAGATTAAGATCTAAACCCCCCTTCATGTATGTCATTAGGAAGGAAGTAATCAATGTACAACACTGACTTATTAGCTAGTTAATTACAACCTGTTTGCAAGAGTATGCACATAAAAGAGTGTAATGATTCAATGTGGAGTAGAATATAACCCTGCCCTCAGTCCTTGTACACACACACCTCATAAGTGAAGATGCCTGGCTTCTCTACCAAGTATGATTGGTGGGTCCCTCACCGTCCCTCTCAATCCTCTCCTGTGTCAAATAGCTCCCATTTATGAGCAGAGCTTCCTCTTGGGCACCCAACATTAAAGACTGTATTTCCAGCTTTCCAAAGAAGTAGAACAGGTTCTGTGGCCCAAAATGTCATTGGTCTGCGATTAAATCCCGAGGCAGCTCTTAACTCCTCCTACTAAGGCTGCTAAGGCCCTGTGTCTGAGTGAGATGCTGGGGTCATAAAAGAATTTTTAGTAGATCTGAGGGATACCAATAAACCAGAGAGTTTTATAAAATATTCCAAATATATTTATTAACCTTAAGGTATTACTTCAAAATGCACCCTGTTCTGCCTTGGCTGAGTGAGTGTGCAAGTACATAATGTAGACAGATAAGGTGCACTGCTACTAGACAGGACGCTCCATAAGTGCAGGGACGGTGTCGCTTTCATTCACCACTGGATCCTTCAGCCCTAGATCAGAACCTGGCAAGCAATCTGTTTTCGGGACAGAGAAAATGCTTTTGCATAGCTGTGGGAAAAGGGAAATCTCCACAGTAAGATTCCACTACCATGGAAAGCCATGTAAAAGCGATGAGGATTGTTCATGAGAACACTTGAGACACCCCTGGGGCTTCCATGATTACTGGACCAGGAATTAAGGCCAGCGGAGACCCTGAAATAACGAGTGGAGGCAACGCTTGAGAGACACGTTCCCTTAACTCAACCTCTGCTGGGCTTCTGAGGCCTGGCCAGAATGAATTGCTTAAAATCACTGTAGCTCCTCATTTGACTGTGACTGGAGTTCTGATCACCGCATCACACGGACAGGAGTAGGAAAAATGCTCCTGGGTGGGAAAACATAGGCATTGGAGCGCTAACTCTGTGGAGAGTGGGATCCTGCCAGGGGAGTTGAGACTTAAATTGTTGTCCTTGTTGTTGCTGTTAGCTACCATCAAGTCAGCAACCGTACAGACAGCAGGAGGAAAGCCTGCGCCTCCCCATGCCGTCCTCAGAGTGTGATGCTCGAGCCATTGCTGCAGCCAGTACCTCAGCGCTTCCCAGGGACAGCCTCCCCTTTCACAGCGGCCTCCTACTTCACCCAGCATGGTGTTCTTTCCCAGAGCTGTTCTCTCCTGACAAAACGTCCAAACTCGTCCTCGCCACCTCGAAGGAGCGTCCTGGCTGTACTTCCTCCGAGACAGCTGTGTCTGTTCTTCTGGCCGTCCGTGGTTCTCTCTGTGCTCTTCACTGACACCAGGACTCCAAGGAAACTTCCTCTCAGGGCTTCCTGAGCTACTGCTCAGCCTTCATTTTCAACTGAGAGGATCGAAAATACCCTCAAGGTGACAGACCCGCTGCCTCTCCAACACTTTAAAGGGCCCTTTGACAGCACATCTGAATCATCTTCAACAAAGTCGGGCTTACATGTGATATTAATGATATTGCGCAACAATTTCCTCATTCTGGTGGATCATCTCTCTCTCTCGCGCGTGCTCTCTTGAATAGGCACAAATTTGGATCTCTTCCAATTGGTTGGCCAAATAGCTACCTTCCAAATTTCTTAGCATAGATTAGTGAGTGCTTCCAGAGTTCATCGATGTACTGAAACAACTCAATTCATTCAATTCCTGAAGCCTTGTTTTATTTATCAATGCCTACCGTGCCACTAGTATTTCTTCCTTTAAATTTCATCAATCCCTAAAATATTCTGATTCAGCAATTGGGAGTGGTGAGGGTAAATAGAGACGTAAAGTGATTCTCAACCGTGGGTGCACATGGGACTCATCTAAGCTTAAAATACTGATGCATGGGGCCCATCTCCTGAGATCGGGGCTTAGTTTATCTGGATGACTGCATTGTGCAGACAAGGTCCAGATTATTGCTCGACTGAATCACAGAATCAAATGGGAAGCACAGATCTAGTAGCAACAACGTGAAATATTAGAAAAAAGAACACCCTCTAAAACGTAAAGAAGATATTCTAAAGGCAAATAAAACTTAGTGCCACTTAGCACAGCAAGGATGCAAATTTACACCTGGGGAACTGCCTTGGTCTAAGGAGTTAGAAATGTGAATGCTGAAACTTAGCAACAGAAAGACATACCATTAGGCCAGAAACCATGGGCAGAGGCCTGGAGAAAACATCTCGCTACAGAAGCTATTCCAATGGGCAACAAGCACATGAAATGTTGTTCAAAGTCAATAGCCATGGGGCAGACCAAAATCAAAATCAACAAGGAGTTGGCACCTCACTCCCAAGGAACAGTAATGACGGGAAAAACAGTAAACAGGCCTTGGCAATGGTGTGGAGAGACGGAACGCTATTGCTACTAGGACTGTTCAATGGTAAAGCCACTGTGGAAACGTTTGGTGGGTCCTCAAACAATTGAATGTAGAACTTTCCTGTGACCCAAGACTCCGACTTCTTCTAGATGCTTATAAGAAGTGACCGTCAGGATGCAAACCACATCTTGTACAACAATGGTTCCCCCAACGTGACACTGTTTACAACAGTCCAAGGTAGGAAGCCACAACGCCCACCCGCAGATGAACTGAGAAACACAAAATGGGGTCTATGTGTACAGTGGACTGTTACTCAGCCCCAGAGAAAAATAAAATCCTGATGCACACCACAACTAGGGGCAAAATATGCCAGTCGTCAAAGCACAACAAACACTGCCTGGTCGCACTTACATGAAATAAGCAAACATATAAAAATGGTTCTTAGGGGGGAATAATTTGGAAAAAGAAAGAGATAACAATTTCCCACCATGAAAAAGAGAATCAAAGCCACTGAGTTACACATGCAGAAATTAAATCAGTGGATGTTTTGCTGTGTATATGCATATTTCCACCATAACCACCACAACAAAAGATATAAAAAGATGTGGGTGCTGCATGAACCCAAGAGCAAAGGAAGGCTGATATCGGACAAGGAAGAGAAACCATGCTTGACAGCCTGCGAGCATGCTTCGTCCGGCCCACTGTTCGTGGGAATGGAGTGCGTGTGACTCAAGCAGGGAGGGGACCTCGCACTCAAGCAGCTTCGGTTTCGCTCCCAGACTTCTGAAACGTCTACTACAACCTTGACCAGAATACCAGTTTGAGAACCAAAGACGGGTGGTGTCGATTCTGTATAGCCCAAGAAAATGTAAAGGTTGAATGCCATTAAATGTGTGTGATTACACCTACATGGCTTGATAATATGTTATAGAATGACCAGAGGCACTTCTAACAAAGAGAAGGCAGTGTCATTCTCCAAACCGACATCCTGAGAGTTGTCTCTGAATCCGTAGGCCAACTACTGTCACAGCAGCTCACTACTGATGCAGGCATTCATCCAAAACCAGTTAGTTCCCATTTAACACATACCCTGATTTCTCCTGGGTGCTGGGTGTGGAGATATAAGGAAGAAGGAAGTCCCCAGAGCCCAACTGGGGAGGCAAACGTGTAAGCCTGTACCTTTAATATAATTGAAGAAGTGTGAATATGACAAACCAAACTATTTTTGGTAGGTCCCATGGCAAAGGCTACTAGTTGTGTACCAACATCTATGTTCTCTTCTTCCCATCCACACAGCTAGACCTTAATTCCAAGCCACCCTGGCCATTAGAGAAGGCCAGGAGACGGAATTCTAGCCAAGGGAATGCAAGCAGAAGTAACGTGCTGGCTCAAGGCGTGGCCCATGGGAACCTCCCAGGCATCCTCCCCCATGCTCTTTGTCTCTTGCAGACAACGTGCACGGCATTGCGCTTGGATACACAATCAAAGCAGGAGTCAGGAAATCGAATGACTTTTAAAGTGCTGAAGGGCAGGGATGTCATTTTGAGGATTAAGGTCCTCCGGGCCTAAGCCAAGGCATTTTCAATCCCCTCCTATGCATATGGAAGTTGAACAAGGAATAGGGAAGACTGAAGAAGTAGCAATGCATTTGAATGATGATGCTGGAGAAGAATGCTGAAAGTGCCACAGACCGCCTGAAGAGCAGACAAACACATCTTGGAGGAAGTCCAGCCAGAACACTCCTTAGAAGTGATGATGGCAAGACTTTGCCTCACATCCTCTGGACGTGCCATCAGGAGAGACCGGTCCCAGGGAAAGGACAACAGGCTTGGTCAAGTAGAAGGTCAGAGAAAGGGAGGAAGACGTTCAGTGAGATGGATTCATGTGGAGGCTACAACAGCCAGAACTGTGAGGATGGTGCAGGGCGGGCGGGGTTTGGTTTTAGTGCGCAGACGGTCAGGATGAGGCGGAGGACACCTGAAAACAACAACAACAACTACAGCAACAACAACAACAACAGTGTGGGGTATGTCTTTACCTTAATCACTTCTCTGGGAACAGGGAACCTCGCACCCTTAGCCCTGTGAAGACAAGTGCTTGACTGGGCCCTGGGGGGCAGGAGTGTAAGGGGAGCAAAGAAGCAGAGCCCCAAGTTTAGAAAAGCTAAAACGGCAGCGCACAAGAGGGGGGATGGGCGCAAAGGACAAGCCCTTGGAAGCCAGTTCCAGTCTGTATGGAAATCCCCCGTGAGGGCGTTCTTGTTGAGAGCTCAGTTTCATATGCGCAGGGTGAGACAGATAGATGGTGGATGGATGGATGGATGGATGGATGGATGGATGGATGGATGGATGGATGGATGGATGGATAGATAGATAGATAACCAGTAAGTGGCTGCTACAATGTTGAGGAAAGAAAGGAGAGAAGGGAAGTCAAATAGTCATGGGAGATGATGAAGCTGAAGTGTTATCCCAGTCAGAGCAGCAAGACTTCTTTAATATAATATAACTAATATAATATACATTCCAAATATCCAGCTAACACATTTGGGGATTCAGTTTAGGAAGAACTACACCCCCAACAAAAGGCTTCATCTAAACCTGCCCTAAAAAATAAAAATACACATGTCCTGATATGATCAATAGGGAGGCAGAGCTTGGAGGTTGCATCTTACCAAATTAAAGAGCCTTAGCAAGCACCTTTGATGTTGCACAAATATGCCCTGCCAAAATAGGGAACACAGCCAAGATTAATGCAAAGTGATAAGCCAGGAATTTAACCTGCCCCCAAGAAGAGGGTGGGGAAATCTTCAGAAGAAAACAATGAAATTTAATGTATCATTCACAATGTCCAGAATATCAGTAAAATTCACCAGACAGGCAACCAAGCAGGAAGAACGTGACCAGCACATGTAAAGCTGCTTACCATCATTAGTGATGAGAAAAATTCAACCCAAAGCCACAAGACAGACCACTGCGTACGCACGAGGATGGTTGTAATAAAAAGTACGGAGAGTGGCAAGTGTTGGTGAGGACGTGGAGAAATCGGTGCTTCTGTGCATCGCTGGTGGGAGGGTAATCTGGTGCAGCCACTTTGGAAAACAATCCCTAGTTGCTCAAACATTTAAACGCATTACCATATGGCCCAGCAGTGGCACTCCTACGCATCCATCGCAAGAAAATGAAAACCCTGTGCCTGCACCCAACGCGCATAGGAATGCTCAGAGTGGCATTAGCCGTAGAGCCAGGAGTAGAAACAACAGGAATGAACAGAGTGTGGCATACAGAATATTATTCAGCCATAAAGACAGATGAAGACATATGCTATAACATGGGTGAACTTTTAAAACAGTCTATCAGGGAAAGAAAACCAGATGCCCCAAACCACATAATATATACGAAATGAGTAAACCTCATTCACTGCCAGAGTCGATGATGGCTGACAGCCACCCTGTAGGACAGGGTACAACTGCCCCTGTGGGTTTCTGAGCCTCTGAGCATGCCCCGTATTTCTCCTGTGATAGTAATTCATAGGACCTAAAAGAGCCCAGACAATTTTGAAGAAGAACAGGTTGAAAGACTTAGACTCTGATTTCAAGACTTTGATTTCAGAGCTTCCAGTCCCTAGTGTCAGCAATCAAGGCAGTCATTTTACCACAGATAGACAGATAGGTCAATGACACAAGACAGAGTTCGGACAGATCCAACATATGGCCAACTACTGACCATAGTAATTATGGTCATTTCTTTATGATCCAAGCACTGGTGTAACTCCATAAGGAAAGAATAGTCTTTTCATCCAACCGTGCTGACACAACGAAAATCCATACACTGAGGCAAAAGAACCGTAGACACTACTACCTCATACCTTACAGACAATGATCCTAATTAGAAATGGAATAAAGACCTAAAGAGAAAACCTAAAAAAAAAATTATAAAACTTCTTAAACAAGAGAAAATCTTCACCACCCTAGAGTAGGCAAAGATTCTTACAAAACAAAAGTGTCATGAGAGAAAAAGCATATTTAAAGGGTTTGCCCCTCGAATGCCAACATTAGAAAAATTAAAACGATAAGACTGAAAGAAAAAAACAATTTAATTCTGAGCAAGCCTACACTTGATCCAGTTACCCGCTCCATCCCAGGTCCAATAATAGAGGCACGTGGTTACCACAGTACTAAGACCACCTGCGGTAGGGGTAACAGAGTGCTGGAATGTAAGGTGTGGATGGGTGGAAGGGTATCTTTATTGATCTGTGTAACTCCAGCACACAAAACAAGAAAGGGGAAGAAGAAGGGGGAAGGGAGGAAAGATACCTAGCATGACTCCACAACTACGCACCATAGTTTTCAAGGTAGTGCTCTTTAAGGAGTCGATTGCCAGGCTTCTCTTCCTAGGCACCTCTGGGTGAATTTCAACCCCAGTCTTTTAGTGAGTCATCAGATGCTTAGGTACTTGTACCACCCAGAGACCCCCGGCTTGGCAGTTGGGCTCAAGAGGTGTCCCCTGACCTGAATTCATCTCCTCTGTGGGCTGAGTTGATAGATGAATAGCATGCAGAGTAATAGAATTGTAGAAGAAACTAGGTTGGGTTAGAGCCTATTAGCATACTTGGAAAGTTTTCTGCCCCCAGTGGTCACTAGGTTAGTTTCCCAGGTGTCTATGAACCCAGAATGCCCTTTAGAGGCAAGGATGGTAAGACAGCATCTCATGTACTTTGGGCATGTTGTCAGGAGAGACCAGTCCCTATGAAAGGACATCCTGCTGGATGAAGTAGGGGTCCGTGAAGAAGATGACGCTCAGCAAAATGGACTGACAGGGTGCCCGCATAAGAGCAAGGGTGAGACTGGCCAGGAGCGGGAGGGCTCCACTTTGCTGTGCACAGGTGCTGTGACTGGGAACCAAGGCAATGGCACCCAACAGCACCTAGGAAGCCTCCAGTGAAACTCCCTAGCTGCGTCTTGAGGCATGTCCTCTGTGCATATCAGGGTGGCCCCGTTTCTCAGGGGGTTGGGGGACAAGGGCCAGCCTTCTCTGACTTACCCTTCTCTCCAAATAAACTACCCACAATGCTTCCAAATAAGAAATAGCGTGAAGGCACCTTCTGACATGGAATACGGCCCACATTGGCTTAGCAGCCTTACAAAATGAGTAACCTCCCTTTGGGACCATCCATTCCCACCCCCACTCGCTGACATCCACTTGTCTCACATACAAGTTCTTACAATCAAAATGAAAGCAACAAGAAGAGCTTGTTGGCAGCGTGTGTGCTCTGGAGTCAGACCTACGTTTGAATTCTGTCTTTCGGGACTCACTCAGCGGCTAATGTTCACAGCCCTATTTCTCGGCCTCTCTGAACCTCAGGCTCCTCATCAGTGAAACGGCTCAATATGAATCCCCAAAGTTGTCGTGGGCAAAGCGCCTAGCACAGGTATGGCATAGGTGTTTAATAAATGGTCCCCTTTCCCTTTCCTTTTGGGCATTAAGAGCATCTGACCTAAGTTAAGAAGGCTGTAGGTGAGCCGGCTCATTCTTCCCACCCTGACCCTTGAGTTCTCTGTGCCTGCCACTTTGTTTCCCTGCCGTTCCTTGAACAGCCCAAGCACATCCCTGCCTCTGGATCTTTCCACCTGGAATTCCCTACTTGGGAATATTCTCCAGAGAGCTGGACGGTGCGTCCCTTCATTTAATGTAGGAGCTATCTGTCCAAACCATCTCCTTAGAAAAGCCATTCCTAACCACCTCATCGCAAAGAGAGGTTGAGCCTCTTTTGCACTCGAGGCCAGACCCTCTCTCGCCTGATCGGCCGAATTGCAGTCTCCGTGAACTCTAAGAATCCCGGGCACAGGGCAAGCCAGACTTCAGAAATGCAGGTCTTCCCCCTCTGGCCTCACTCCGTAGTAGACGATGGCAGAGAGAGTGCACGTGGGAACTGGGCCAGAACTTGAGTGTGGGTTCTGGAACTAAGCCCCACCCCTCACACAGCCCCTTCAATCAGCCAGCAAAGCGACCCAGATACACACAGGTAAGTAGTTCGGAGTGGAAGAGGGCACAGGTAAGTAGTTCGGAGTGGAACTGGACCTAACCAGGTCCTTGGATCCCCAATGACAGCTTATGGCAAGAGACAGAGAGAGGCACAAGTGGGCCCTGGATGTCCAATAGCTGGGCCGGGGTGACAGACAGTCAGGCAAGGATTCCGACACGAGGTCACAGGACAAAATCCTAGGGGGTGGAAGGTCCCAAACCAAGACTGTACAGTCCTCTCTCCACTTGCCAACTTGTCTTTGGGCACAGACGCGGCCTTTCTCGATGGGCCTTGCCACCGTGTCCCACAGTCTACATGGCCGTACAGGTTATCCTCCATGTCTGCCCACCAAGTACCAGGACGGTGACCAGCACGTGCCTCTCCAGGCCCTCATTTTTCACACCAGAGACCCTTTGTTGTCTAGTGGCGTCCAACTCACAGTGCCCCCTGCAGCACTACAACTGCCCCAGGGCCTTTCCGAGGCTGTCCTCTACGCAAGCCGGCCGCCCCCTCTTTCTCCCTTGGAGCTCTCGCCACCGGAGCGCTCCGCCAGATGCCCATGCCAAGGAAGTGAGAGCCTCCCGACTTCGTGCCTTTCTCAAGATCCACCAGAAACAAGATACCCAACACAAGCCGGACGAGTCGGCCCTGCCCAAACACACCGTCTCCCTAGAATAATTTTGGAGGTGCCTCCGAATAATATCTTCCTCCCCAAACCCCACCTGCACCTTCTTCTCTTCTAGGAAAGAAACCAAGGGTGTTGGGTGGGGGGAGGGGGTTGGGTAATAGAGGGCATCTATCTTCTGTCCTGGTGCTCAGACATAAAGAACTATTTCTGGAGCCTGTCCTAAGGAGGGGGCGGGGCACTAGGGAGTTGCAAAAAAGACTTCCAGGGGCTTTCTGGAACTACTGGGGAGTCCAGGATAGCCAGAGCCCTGGGCAGGCTCTGAATCAACCCAGAGGAGCCTTTTTGTTTGGTGAAGTAGCAGATCCCGAAAGGGGGTAAGACCCTCAGAGCAATGGACTGACCCTGTGGCTGCACCAACAGGCTCACACTTAAGGATGGTGAGGACGGGGCAGGTCCCCCGCTGCCTTGTATTCTGTCCTACCTGATGTCGCAGAGTTGACGGCATCTGTCAACCTGAGACCCTAAACATCCAAGGGCAGGAAAGGCATCATCTCAGGTTAACAATTGAGACCCCCTCGCCCAAAATCCAGCCACATCAATCCTCTGTCTCTAGATCTAGCTGCTCTCTCCCCAATTAAAAAAAAAAGATGGGTTGATGGGGAACAACAGTACTGCCCCAAATTGCTAAGGCACCCCTCAGCTTCCCTGTCCTGGGGATAAGAGGTCGGCAAGGAGGGGGTCAGCTTCTGGCACCGCCCTCTCCAGGTTCATGGGGAGTCACCAGTTCTGAAAAGCACTGGGAGCCGGGTGCTGCATCTCTTACCCCAGCCCCGCTCCCCCTCCTACAGCCTCCCGGATGCCCAGGGTCCCCAGGCGGGGGAGACTCACCGCACAGCGCTGCGCTGGCCATGGCACCAGCCAGCGGGACTCGCGTCTGGCCAGGCTTATTCCGCTTCGGGCTAATTCCATCGCGGCTCAACTCGGTCAGAGGCGCCCGCCCCCCGCCTCCTCCCCCATCGCTGCCCAGGCCACTGAGCTGGCGCCCCCGCCTGCGCTCTGGGGACACGGGCGCTGGCAGAGGGCATCCAGAAAGGGGCGAGCTTCCGCGGGCAGGGCTGACCGGGTCAGGTCAGGTCGAGGGCATGCTCCGGTTAATGGAGTTGGGGGCGCCGAGCGAGAATGCGACAGGCTCCCCTGGACCCCTGGAGGCACCTCCCAGCCTGGTTCCAGCGTGAATTTTTCAATCGGATTATCTCCTGAGCCGTCTGACTGGTTAGTTTCCAATCCCACCATCAAAGCCTCCTTCCCGCCGACCAGAGGGCTGTCCCTTCCTGTTCCCTTCTTCACCTGCCTCCATCCCTTGCTCCTGCCAGCCGCCCTGACTGGACTCTGGATTCAGCAGGAAGGAGCAGGAGCGCTAGGGCCAGGTAGGGCGGAAAGAGGGGGTGCAGGGGACAGCAGGAAGGAAAGGCTCAGGAGGTCTTTAGTGTAAGCCCTTTCCTGTCTCTCCGCAAGGGCTTGAGGCAGATACACAGGCATACCTGGCCAGAGGCAAATGGAAAAGCAGACCTCCAAAAGGCCATTCTTGATGCAAGACTCTACAAGGCCAGGATGCCCTGACATTAAATGAATTCATTAACCAGGGGCACTATGATCACTGGCCCTTACATGGAAAGAATTCCATCTCCTATACTACTGATAGGGCAGATCAACAGTTGTGAGGATGCCACAGGACCGGGCAGTGTTTGGTTCCGTGGATTGAAACTGACTCAATGGCACCCAACGCCACCAGTGAGATCGTCTGTGGGCATTTCTCCCCAATGGGTCAGTCAAAGACCTGGTGCTGTCAAGGGAAGTAAGTGCATGGCATCACAGCTTGAGTCCAGGGCACAGCCAGGAGGAAAACCGCAAGTTGGATCCTGCCCCAAGTCGGGCTCTCTTCTAACTACGGCTTGCTCTTGTTGTTGCGGTGTGCCAGTAATTACCATAATCCTCACAATCCTTCTAGGAGGTGCTTACTGCCAGGGTGCCCTTTGAGGACCCAGGTGTCCTACTGCTTCTGCATTGGGTGGCTAACTGCAAGGTCGGCAGTTCAACACCACCAGCCCCTCCGGGGGAGAAACTCCCTTAAAGAGTTACAGTCTTGGAACCGTACAGGGACAGGTCTGCCCTGTCCTTAGAGGGCGGATATGAGTCCGAATCAACTGGTTGGCAGCAAGTTTGAATTTTTTGAAGGTCATCACCATTTTACAGAGGAGAAGACTATAATGTAAAAGACGGGTCACCTGCCTCTAAGAGCCGAGATCCCAAAGCGCATGGCCTGCTCTCCGCCTGTGTGCTCAAAACCCTCTTTCTGTCCCAGACACTGCTGTCTCCCCACTCGCTTCCAGAGACCTTTCTCCCAGTATTTTCAAAATTTCCTCTGCTGTCTCCATCCATCCTGGCGGTTCTCTTTCTTCAGCACTTTCTCAGTCTCTGTGTACTCCCCACTTCAGACTCCCTGGAAACACTTGGGGAATTCAGTCTCCACAGCCAGGGAGCAAAAAGGAAGGACCCCGAGGCAGCCCCTGCTCCTGGAATAGCTCCCGAGGAAGGGCAGGCGAGGATGCCCAGCTCTCTGTCTGCATCCCCTTGCTGCTCCCTCCCAAGTTCCTTTTCATCTATGCAGGCCATTCTCTGGAGCCGGCATTTTTCTTGACAGTAAAGTCAGTGACTGGGAGGAGGAAGCCACGCCATGAAGATATAAGCCCTTGGGAAAAGGTCGTCTTAAGCCAAAGGTAGCCTCCCTCCCAGTCGCGTTGCCCCGTGGCCCTTGCCTCCAGTAACACCTTGTCCCCAGGTAGCGTGTTAGGCGATCCGTCAGAAGAGTGACAGTTAATTCCCTGTTCCTGGGTCTGGTTTCTGCCTGCAGAGGTCCTTGAGGCTACTTACAGTTGGGGGCAGGGCGATGGATGAGAGACGAGAACCTTTGAAATATCGAGCAGTTACATAAAGCTTCTACCCATTCTTTCTTCCCCCAACCCCACTAACCCTGCACCCGATCTACTCGGTATAAGCCAGGTCATTTCCCTGTAATGTATCTTCTCTCCAGGTTAATTGTCCCACGTGGTGGCAGGCACGGGCGTGAGCCAGGAAGGCAGCAGTCCCTAGGCTCCATGACAGCCAAGAGAGAATCCATCGCTAACCAGGGCCGCCATGCAGCCTCGGGTGGTTCGGGTCTAGAAGGCAAGGCGCCCGAGTCCTGAACCTGGCTCGCCACAGGGCAGCCACGTGGCCCTGTCCACTCACTTGAGTTCTCTGAGTTGCTTTTTATCGTCTGTAAAGTGGTGGGCGATGGATGGGGACACATTCAATAATGTCTACATCCTTCCCAGCCTCATCATCCGCTACTTTCCAGGAGCTGAATCTCCCTTGTTTGGAATGAAAACCGGCCTTCAGATCCTTGTAGCACTACCACGACATCGCTTCCATTCTCACAGGGGTGCACTGAACACGACACGTCTCCGCCACCCTGCAGCAGGCGCATGTGAATGCTCCCATGTGTCATAAGGGAGGAAGGACGGTCTCTAGTGAAGAGCGGCTTGAGAGTGCCCGCTGGGATTTGAGCACAGGTATGGCTGACCTTGTCTGCACCCCTCCCACTTTCACTAAGCCGTGCCTGGCTCTGGCAGAACCTGGCATGCAGCATCAAGCCCGTAATACCGTAGCCTATTCACCCCTCAGAATGAGCGGAATCCCTCGCATTCTGCCCACGGCTTTAGTCACTCCTTTCCCCACCTGAGCCTCGACTTCCCCGTTTTCACACGTGTGGCATCTCACAGTGACAGACCAAAGGCTTTCAGGTTTTGTGTGTTCCTGCCAATCTCGTGAGGGGCCATGGGTTTGCTATGCAGGTTATGTGATGCCGTATCTGGAAATACCTTCTAGCGTATGGGGCCCTGTGAAGCGTTCACGGAACGCCAGTGGAACGACAGCAGACACACAAAGGGGAGACGTCAGCCTCTCCGGCTGGCTGGCAGAGAAGGGCACCATTCTAGGACTTTTGCAGAGCTTTCTGGGGATCACAGGTGGAGCAAGGGCCAAATGTGGAGCCCAGGAGGCCTCTGAGTCCAGCGCTCACTGCACTGGCCTACCACAGGCCTCAGCCCCGCCTCACCATCCCCAGCAAGGCATCTGAGGGCACCAGGACGCTGTCAGTCACCTCGAGTACCTCTCCAAGACACCTGTCACTCAGCATCTAGCCTGGGAGGAGCTGAGCTCTTGGGGGTCCCACCCCCTCTGCCCTGGCCAGAAGCCCCTGGGCTCAGAGTGGTGAAAGCCTGGTGCTTCTGAGCTGATCTTGGTTTATTTTGGCCCCTGGGCTGGGTTTCCTGAGGAGACCAGCTCCACCCTGGTCCCTGGCCACCCTGTGGTGCATAAAAAACAAACAAACAAGAAGAGAGGAAGGCATGACTTTCCCCCAGAAATCAGCAGGGCCCTTCCAGACCGAGGGCGGGCAGGAGTGTGTTCGCCCTCCCAAGTGCCCTGGTGATGGCTGCCATCTCGGCCGACAGGACACAGGGGACCATCAGCCTTGTTCCACACACTAGAGTGGACTTTATTGTGGGCCCGCTGGGCCCTAGAGCAGCACATGCAGAGGAGCGAGTGTCTGGTGTGCAGGCACCGGCTGGTCCGGCCTCACTTGCTGCACTTCCGGGGGGAGCACTTGCACTGCAGGGCGTTGAGGACCTGGTGGTACACCACGGAGCCGTTGAGGCAGCGCAGGGGCACCGACATGGGCGTGATCTGTGACGGCGAGCAGCAGGAGCACTGGTCCTGCACGTCCTCCGTGTCGATGGAGTACACCGCCTTGCTGGCACATTTTCCCTGCGACAGAGTGGAGGGTGGTGGGCGTGAGCGTCTGCGGCGGGGAGGGCCGTGGGGCAGCCAGCTTCCTGCTCTTGCCTCCTTCAGAGAAACCCCAGCGAGCTGGGCAATGCCTGGAGGCAGACCTCAGGGCCTTCTAGAATGTGCTCATCCTATGCCTATCTGTGAGCACGGGTGGTGTCATGAATCACGTGCTGGCCTGCTAAAGCAAAGGCCAGCAGGTTGAAGGTTGGAACCCCCCAGCTGCTCTTCAGGAGAAAGAGGAGGCTGACTGCGCACACGACGTGGACAGCCTTAGATGCCCTCAGGAGCAGTCATAAGCTGTCCTAGAGGGGCTCTATGAGTTGGAATCCACTGGACAGCGGAAGGCAGGCCTGGCAATCTGCCTCCGTGAAACTGCTCTGAAGCACCCTGTACGTGCGGAGTCGCAATGAGGCGATTCAACCCGACAGCAAGTGGAGCGTGGCCATGGCCCGGGCAAAGCCCTGTGGCCCCGTTCTAGGCATGTCTGAAGCACAGCCTTCATCTTTCATAAACAACACCCCATTCTCTACCTAGAGCCTGCTCCTCCATTGTCCTCCTAGGACGTAACCTTTCCAGGGACTTCATTAAAAGAGTTACTTAAATAAAAACCAAGGGCTTCCAGGTCTCATTCTCCACAACTTTCTAGAGCGCAACCAAAGAGATGTGTCCCCAAAAAGGAGGCTCGGCTGAGCCCCACCTCAGGCCCCTAACCTGGCAGTAGTGAATGTCCACTTCCTCTTCAGACTTGCAATCTCCCACTTTGACATACTGCAGCCGGGCTGTGATATCCTTGCATTCAGGCTCCGTACCTGTGGGGTGAGTGAAAGGTGAGACTTGGCACCTGCCAACACTCTCCAGCCCCAGCCCCTCCCTGGGCTGGAAATAGGAAGGGGAATTCAGTTGCCCTGCTTCCCCTCTGCTGCTCCTGGTCCTGCATATTCAGAGAGACAGTTATTGCTGACTTAAACTCACTTAATGGTTTCATTTTAATGGAAGGAAGAGCCTAGACTCTGTGTTTTGGCGATGTGGATGTATGAGATTTGCTTTTATATGACGTGGACTCTCAAACTCCTAATGGCTAGGGTAATTCCTCTCGTGCTTCCAGCGGTGCTTGTCCCACTGAGATTTCTAAGCTTCAGTGCCTTTTTTAAAATAAAAATATTTAGCAAATTTATTCCAATGAAAGATGCTTGGTGGCTACAGAACTAAACACGCTAAACCCTACATGCAATCAAAAGTGGGCATGACTTAGATGATTCCAATCATCCCCAATGAACATTAGGAGTTGTCCATGGTTGGTTGGCCCCACCGCTAGGTCGGGACTAACTACCTATTAGCCTGCCTCCCAACTTCCAGATAACTTCATTTTCCAGGGAAAGCCTGCCAACTACGCTTAGAAGAGAAAGACAAACATATTTAGGCCAACATACTATACTTCATTTTCTGTTGATGTAAATCCCTGGGCCTGGCTTATTTTCCTTACTAAGCGTCTCAAAGCCTCCTGAACGCACTGATCAACAAAAGCCTCTTGTGGCTGGTTTTACGGATAACTACGCCACCACAGTCCGCGTGCAGAGTGTGCTGAGAGGGAAGCCGCCTTCTGAACCCTGCTGCCGCAGTGGGCACCTGTGGGCCCCCCAGTCGCCAGGTCAGCATTCTGAACCGTCAGCCCCCAGGGAGAAAGACGAGACTTCTTCTCCTGCCAGAGTCACAGCCTCGGAAGCCCACCGGGGCAGTTCTGCTCTCTTCTGTGCCGTAGCTGTGAGTCAGAGCTGACTCCGCGGCAGTGAGCTTGGGGATCCTTTCCTGACTTCACATGCTACACCATTCGGCTGCGGAGACCAGAGGAGGTGGTCTTGGTGTGTCTTTCCTCAGCCTGCGGTTTGGTCACAGCGGCTACAGGGCTGGCCTGGCACGCCATCAGGGCAAAACGGAAGGCATTCAAGGTGTCACGCTTGCCCTCCTGATATGAAAACATGCATGTGCCCATGAGCCCAACACCAAATACAGTTCAAAATAAGAACACACTCGGGGAGGTAATTCCTTAGTCAGAAGAGCTAGCATTCACATTGAGATTCTAAAAGTTACCTGTGCTCGTGAACACAAGAATGGGGGTGGGGGGGGGGGCAGGGGAGGAATACAGTCTGCTGGGGGAAACTTACTGAGTCCTAGCTTCAAAGCTGCTGCAAGTTCTTAGGGCCAACAATAGCAGCTTGGAGGGAGCCCTGGCAGCCCTGGCTGCTCACCGTGAGGTCGGCAGTTCAAAGGTGCCAGGAGCTCCCTGGGAGAAAGGTCAGACTGCCTGCTCCTGAAAGACGGACTGCCTTGGAGCCCCTAAAGTATGTGTGTCAGAACCCACTCAATGGCAGGGGACTGAGTGTGACTCACTGCAGCTTCAGCAAGGGCTGAGAGGAAGATGGGGAGTTGGAGAAAGAAGGCATTCCCTCCCGCTACACGGGGAGCAACAGAAGGCAGCAGGAGGAGAAATGCACGTGAGACCTGGAGACAGTGAGGAATTTGAGGGAGGGGCGGGGGTTGGGAAGAAGTTGCGTCTTGAGCAGTGAAAGGGATTTGAGTGGCAGATCCCCACAGGCTTGAAAGCAATGACTATCCTGGGAACAAGGAAGTCAGCTTTCGGCAGATTCCAAAAAGCGGACCGTGGGCTTGGAGTAGGGGGTTTCACAGGGCAGGCCATTGGTAATGTACTCACATGAATTACAGCAGGTGCCTGGAATGTTGGTGATTTTCCCCTAGGGAAACAGTAAGTTTCCAGATTAGGCACGAAGACGACATAGAAGACAGCTCTCAGATCAGCCTGGGCCAACCCCTGGCTGTGGACTCACTGCCCTGAGTGTGAGTGGTCAGAGAAAACTCTGCTCTCCCATCACAAATGTGAGCAGACGGAGCACCCCGGCTACGCTGAAACAAACTGGATCATGCTGAGCTAGATCAGGATCCTCATTCCCAGTGGAGTCTGGCAATCAGACTACTCCAGGGTCAGATTCAGGATCTCCCAGAGGAAAGGGCTTTTAAAGATCCTACATACGATTTCACTATGAGTCTGAATCGACTCGATGGCAGTGAGTGTGGACGTCTGTCTGATATATACTAGGGAGAGCCTTGTCTCTCCATCGGAATGTGAGCCATCGGTTCTTGCACTGGCTCACGGATCTCCCTCGGACAGCAGAGCTGGGCTGCTTGACGTTCAGGAGAAAAGTCAGACTCTGTTCACAGGAAAGTGGAGCCTGAACCCGACTACTCACGCCCTGGGCCAGACACGCGCGCTCGTCGAAAGGTGGGCAGCCGGTGACCCGCTTCTCCCAGATGAACTCTCCGTGCTCGTTGACCTTGCAGAAGTGGCTATCACAGCCATCCTGGAAAGTCTCGTTCCGCTGACAGGAAAGAAGTGCAGAGGGCAGATTTGAATGCCAGGTTTTGGTTACAAAGCACTTCAAACCATGGCCGTGACTCCAGGTCCTCTGGGGACTATGAAACAAGAAGGAAACGGCACATACAAAGTCCGCACACCGGGAGTCTATCAAGGAGGGGGCGTCCTGTTTGACAACTGATTTACTATGAGCCCAAACTGAACAGTGGCTGGGGAGTTGGCTTCCAGCCCACAGGGACAGACTCCTTGCATTCCAGACAAAACCTCTGCTCCACGAGGGCTGGTTCCTCTGGAATAGATCACCAGGCCGTTCTTCTGAGGCACTATGGGGGGGCTTCAGATCTCGAACCTCTCAGTTAGCAGCTGAGAACATTAAACGTCTGTGCCTCAGGGAAGCCTCACTAGGCTATGAGCAGGACTGCGTGAATGCAGATACTACCCAGCCTGTTCTGCTCCCGACAGTGAGAGGAGAGTGACTCGTTGATGACCCCCCAGCCCCACCTGTTAGTTCCGCTTTTCAAACATCAAACTTTGTTTGCTCCTGGCCTCCCGTCCAGTCTAATGGACCCACAGATTCTCAAGACCGGAGAGTATCTTCAACCAAATCCAAATCATGAGGCCATCTACCCATTGCACATGAATTTAAAAGAGCTAAATCAAAGAAATAACTCTAGATGCCTCTAGCCGGCATTCAATCTGTTCTTTATAAGCGCAGGGAAATAGCAGAAAAGGAAGTTAATAGTAAGTATGGTCTTCTTTAAAAAAATCCCACGATAAGAAAACAGACTGGTAATATGAGAAGGAACTGGAGTTCAGCTGTTCCCACCTGCAGAGTCTTGACTTGTCCTCCTCGGAGCTGAATGGTGCAAGCCGTCGGCAGACATCTCCCACAGCACTCACCTTGGGCCTTCTCCTCCTTGTATCCCTGCGTTCCAGAGGAAAGGCAGACATAGTGACCTACCCCACCCACACCATCCCGATTATAAGACAGCTGACCTTGCTGCCTTCTCATCTCTCCCATGCAGCAGTTTCACCGAGATTCACAACAAAGGCAACACTCGTGACTTTTGTTGGCTCCTCCCAGTCTCTAGCCATCATTCCTTCCTTCCGTGTCTGTGAAGCTCAAGCAAGTTCTAGCTCTCTCCTAAGTTCCATGTTTATAAAGTCAATGGTTTGTATGGAAGTGTTTATCTTTTTGTCATCTTAAAAGGTAACATACTGGAAATGAAACTTGAAGTTTACCCCGAAGCTCGACCTTCTCTATTCGGTAAATTGTACCATCACCCAGCTGCTCAAACTCCCAAACTGGGAGTCACCCTTGACTCCTGCCGCCAGCTCACCAGCCAGCTTGTCATCCGGTTTTCAAATCATTCTCAAGATCACTACTGTTTGACGCTGGCCAGTGTCCTCTGCCACCCCTGAACAGAATGGGAACAAAACGTCTAAGACAAACTTTAACACCTAAGTCTGCAAAGTAACTTTTCAAAATGGGGTCAATTTTCAAAGAGAAAAACCTTGTCTCACTACCTACATCCTTGCCTCTCGACTATGGTTCTCACCACAGCAGCTAAAATTACCTTTCTTAAAACATAAGTCTAGTCATGTCACTCCTTTGCTTAAAAATCTTCAATAGAATCCCAGTTCTAGTACCAGCAAAATAGCTAGTCTTGGACTAATTATAAACACTTGACAGACATATTTAAAACAGCTGTTTAAAGACGCTGGAGGATGACCCAAAGTAAGGATAAACTGTGGGCTCTTCAGACCTTGGACAAGAGAACCCTAATGAATGAGATTTGTGCTTCCATGACTCTTCCCATGAGGGCGGTTGCTATGGCACTGGGCAACTAACTCAAGTAGAAAGCTAGGCCCTATGGTTGGCCTGAGGCAGCAGAGGCTCACATTTGGGGCTGCTACAAGAGCTGGAAGTTAAAGAGAAACTCTCAGAAAAGAAGAAGCCAGAAAGGAGGAAAGCTGAATCTAAGATTTGAGGATTCAGGGTTGACTCCTGAATGATGGATACACAGGGTAGTCACCAGGAGCCCGGGAACACACAGCTAAGACATCTGAAAGAGCAGAGTGGACGTTTCAGCTGCTGCACACCACAGGGAGATGGCATGTTGGGCTTGAATCCCGCCAAGTTGGGAGGCCTAGTTGCTGAAATCTCAGAAGTGCCAAAAATCAGGTATAAAAACTATGTTCCAGGACAAAGACTAACAAAAATGCTTAAACAGACCCTTCCCTAATTAATGTAGACAAAAGCCAAGACTCCTTTAGTTCATGTTTAACCAGTAATAATTTAACTGCCTACCAGAACCAAATTCATCAAAGGCAAATGAAGTTCAGAGGCTTTCCAACATATTCAAAATGTCTAACATAAATATTTCAAATTCTAGATATGCTAAGAAATAAAAAATTTGGTGAACACTCAAAAAAACCTCAATAAAAGCACAAAGGATCCAGGTATTGAAATTAGTATGGAGGAAGTTTAACTATGACAAATATGTGAAGGGTCCCACAAGAAGAAAACATATATATATATATGTGTGTGTGTGTGTGTGTGTGTGTGTGAGTGTGTGTGTGTATATATATATGTATATATATGGAAAAAGAAAAGGAATATAGGTAAAAATCTAAATACTCTTCAAAATAAAGGTGGGGAGGGGGAATTTGTAGAGTTGTAAAACAATATAAATAATTCACTAGATTAAATTAATGAGATAATACATAAGAAAAAACTGGATCAATAAACTTTAAGACTGATCAGTAGAAATTATGCAAACTAAAGCACAGAAGAAGAAAAAATACTGGGAAATATATACACACACCCATATACATATACATATACATATATATATACATATACATATATATACACCCATATACATATGAAAAAGTGGATAAAAGATCCCCTGGGCAGAGTTTTCGTAGTATACATTTCCCCCCATTAAGGCAGCATTGAGCAACTCACTCTGCGTTAGTGCATCTAGTGGCATTGCCTGGGAAGGTTCTTTCTGGTCATAATGAATTTTTTCGTAAAAGTGGTTTCGCTCAAACCTCATTTTTGTGATGGTCAATTTAAGAAAACCGTGTGCAGCTGTGAAATTTTGTTTCCTGCTTGGGAAGAATGCCACGGAAACTGTTGTGATGCTGAACACAACTTACAAGCACAGTGCTATGGAAAAAACTCAAGTGCACAAGTGGTTTTCTCGTTTCAAAAAAGGTGACATGTCCACTGATCACAAACCTTGTTCTGGATGTCCCTCAACTTCCCCAGGGACAAGAAAATGTCAACTCATAGTGCATTCTGAGTGTGTTCCACCAGGTCAGACTACTAATCAAGCTTTCTAGTTAGAGGTTCTGTAAAGATTGCACAACAGTGAGTGACAAAAAAGGCCTGTTTTGTGGCAGATGGGGGACTGGTTTTGCCACCACAACAATGCACCTGCTTACACAGCCATCTCGGTGCACCAGTTTTTGGCAGAAAGCAACCTGTCTCTCTGGCCCCACATGCCTTACTCACCTGACCTCAATCCCTACGACTTCCTTTTGAATGCAGAGAAACATGAAAGGACAGCAATTTTATGACGCAGAAAAGGCGAAGACAAAAACAAGGGAGCTGCTGTCAGCCATCCAAACAGATGACTTTGTAAAATGTTTCCAAGAATGGAATCACAGATTTCACAAATGCATTAAGTGTAATGAAGAGTACTCTGATGGTGATAGGGTTGTTTTGTAAAAAAAAAAAAAATTAAATACATAGCTTTGGAGAAAATGCTGATTTGCAGGAGGGAGGGGTTCCCCTCCTACAGAGCCCCTCTCTTCAACCACTCTCAGTGTGTTGACTGTGAAGGCTTGCATGGCAATGTGTCCCTAGAACTTATGTCATCATGATTTCAAATAACCAACAGCATCAACCTCGGTGACGCGGTTTCAGCAGCGCTAATAGCCTAAAACCAGACTATGGAAAAGGAACAGGCTGGCCACGTGTGAGGGACTAGCCAGTGAAACCCTTATGAACAGCACAGGAGCACTGGCACGATACACGGGAGATGAGCTCCTGTGGCAGTAAGGCGCTTACAGTATGACCGAGGAAGAGCTGCCTTCTCAAAGTGGAGCCCGTCACAAAGATGTGGGCGGGGCAAAGCTCTCAGGAGCTTATTTGCTGCGGAGGCACGACTTCAAATGCAAAGAAACCGCTGCACGTGTCTAATAATAACAGGAGCCTGGAATGTATAAAATGTGCATCTAGGGAAACCATGTGGAACGTAGATAGCTATCCTAGGCATTGGTGGGCTGAACTGGACTGGGAGGTGGCCGTTTTCAACCACAGAGTGAATTACGCCAGAAATGACCACTTCAAGCAGAATGGCACTGCATTCATTGTCAAAAAGAACATGACACGGTCTATCTTGAAATATAATGCTGTTTGTGCTAGGATAATATCTGTCAACATACAAAGGTATCCAGTGATTATAACTAATAATCAAACCTACATACCAACCAGTAAAGTTAGTGAGGAAGAACTCCACAAACTTTTTCAGTCTGAAGTTGGTCAACACTCAGTTAAAATGCATTGATAATCACTCGCGATTGGAAACACACATGGAGGTACAGTAGTTGGAAAACATGGACTGGGTGGTAGAAAATGAGGCCGGAGATTACATGATAGAATTTTGCAAGACTAACGACTTCTTCGTTGCAAGTACCTCTGTCACCGTAAATGGTGGCTATATACCTGGACTCTGCCAGGAGGGATACGCCAGGATAAAACTGACTCATCTATAGAATGAGATGGTGGAAAAACTCCGTCTCAGCGCCAAAATGAGGGTAGGGAATGACTGTGAAACAGACTATTAATTGTTTATATGCAAGGTTAGGTTGAAGTGGAAGAAATTTAAAACATGTCCGTGGGAACCAAAATACAGCGTTGAGGACAGCCCACCTAAATTTCAAGAGCATCTCAAGAACAGACTTGATTCACTGAACACGAAGGATGGAGGAAGAGCTGACAAGCTGTTGGAGAACATCAAGAACATCACACATGAAGAAAGCAACAAAGATCAAAGTGGACATCACATGACAGACTCTGACACTTGCTCTTGAAGTGATGAAGGAAAATAGCTAAGCAGAAAATTTCAAAAAGGTAGAGAATTAAAATGAAAGGTGCAAAGACTTAGAGTTAGACAACAAACAAGGAACAGCATACTCTGTACATATCAAGATGAAAAAACTGAAGAAAAAATTGTAGCTGTGAGTAGCAATATTAAAAAGTCTATGGTAAACGGGACCGATAGTTCCAGGGGGACTTAGGGGGGGGGTAGGGGGGTAAGGAAGTGGTGTTAACAAACACAGGGACAAGGGAACAACATGGGACCCAAAATGGTAGTGAGGGGGGAGTGGCAGGCCTGGTGGGGAACGATCAAGGGTAAGGTTGTGTAGAGAAGAGGTATAGCTGTAGCCCAGGTGGGGGCAGAGCATGATAGTGGGGCAGGAGGAAAGTCAAAGGAGATGGAGGAAGGAGCTGGGAGTCAAGGGGCACTGATGGAGGTCTACACAAAGACATGTACATGCAAATATATATATGAGGATGGGGAAATAGATCTATGTGTCTATATTTATAGGCTTAGTATTAAGGTGGCGGAAGGACCTTGGTCCTCTACTCAAGCACTCCCTCAATGCATGAATACTTTCTTTTATTAAATTTGCACTCTATGATGCTCACTCTCCTGACACAACTGCTGAAGCCAAAGTGGGTGAACAAGTAAATGTGGTGAAGAAAACTGATGGTGCCGGCTATCAAAAGAGATAGTGACTGGAGTCTTAAAGGCTTGAAGATAAACAAGCGGCCATCTAGCTCAGAAGCAACAAAGCCCACATGGAAGAACACACCAACCTGTGTGATTGCGTGGTCCCGAAGGGATCAGTTAGCAGGCATCAAAGAACAAAAAATCATATCATTGGCTGCACACCTCCATGATATGATCGCCGAAGACAAACGGGTGCATAAGCAAATGTGGCAAAGAAAGCTGATGGTGCCCGGCTATCGAAAGAGAGAGTGTCTGGGGTCTTAAAGGCTTTAAGGTGAACAAGCGGCCATCTAGCTCAGAAGCAATAAAGCCAACATGAAAGAAGCACACCAGCCTGTGAGATCACAAGGTACCAAAGGGACCAGGTATAAGGCATCATGCAAAAAATATATATATGTATGTGTGTGTATATGTATGTGTGTGTGTATGTATAAATATGTGTGTGTGTGTATATATATATGTGTGTGTGTGTGTATATATATATATATATATATATATATATATATATATATATATACCATAGTGAATGAAGGGGGAAGTGCAGAGTGGAGACCCAAGGCCCAAATGTCGGCCACTGGAGATCCCCTCACAGAGGGGTTTAGGAGAGGAGATGGGTCAGTCAGGGTGCGATGTAGTACTGATGAAGAACACAGCTTTCCCCCAGATCCTGGATGCTTCCTCCCCACAACTACCATGATCCGAATTCTACCTTGCAGGGCTGGATAGGGCAGAGGTTGTACACTGGTGCATATGGGAGCTGGAGGCACAGGGAATCCAGGGTGGACGATACCTTCAGGACCAGGGGTGTGAGGGGTGATGCTGGGAGAGTGGAGGGTGAGTGGGTTGGAAAGGGGGAACTGATTACAAGGATCCACATGTGACCTCCTCCCTGGGAGAGGGACAGCAGAGAAGGGGGGGAAGGGAGACTCCAGATAGGGCAAGATATGACAAAATAACAATCTGTGGATTATCAAGGGCTCATGACGGAGGGGGGAGCAGGGAGGGAGGGGGGAAAAAAGAGGACCTGATGCAGAGGGCTTAAGTGGAGAGCAGATGCTTTGAGAGTGATTGGGGCAGGGAATGTATGGATGTGCTTTACACAATTGACGTGTGTATATGTATGGATTGTGATAAGAGTTGTATGAGCCCCTAATAAAATGTAAAAAAAAGTCTATGGTAAAATACTGCACAATACAGAAAGCATCAAAAGAAGATAGCAAGAATGCACAGTCATTGTACCAAAAGACCTGGTTGATTCCCAACCACTTCAAGAGGTAGAATATGATCAAGAATCAGTGTCACTGAAGGAAGAAGTCCAAACTGCACCGAAGCATTAGCAAAAACCAAGGTTCCAGGAGTTGACAAGAGTATCAATTGCAATGTTTCAACAAGCTGATCAAGTCCTGGAAGGACTCACTTGTCTATTCCAAGAAATGGAAGAAAACTACCTGGCTAATGGGCTTGAAGAGACCCATCTTTGCACCCATTCCAAAGAAAAGTGGCATAACAGAATGGGAAAATCATCAAACAATATTATCAAACAATTAATATCACATATAAGTACAACTTTGCTGAAGATCATTCAACAACTGTTGCAGTAGCACATCAATAGTGAGCTGCCATCCCTCCCCCACTACCCACTATCATGATCCCAATTCTGCCTTACAAACCTGGCTAGACCAGAGGATGTACACTGGCACAGATAGGAACTGGAAACACAGGGAATCCAGGACAGATGATCCCTTCAGGGCCAGTGGTGTCAGTGGCGATACCAGAAGGGTGGTGGGAAGGTGGGGCAGAAAGGGGGTACCGATTACAAAGATCTACATATAACCTCCACTCTGGGGAATGGACAACAGAAAAGTAGGTGAAGGGAGACCTCGGACAGTGTAAGATATGACAAAATAATAATAATTTAGAAATTATCAAGGGTTCATGAGGGAGGGGGGAGTGAGGAGGGAAAGGAAAAAATGAGGAGCTGATACCAAGAGCTAAAGTAGAAAGCCAATGTTTTGAGAATGACGATGGCAACAAATGTGCTTGACACAATGGATGGATGTGTGGATTGTGGTAAGCGTTGTATGAGCCCCCAATAAAATGATTTAAGCAAAAAAAGTAGTGAGCTGCCAGAAATTCAAATAGGATTCAGGAGAGGACGTGGAACACGGAATACCACTGCTGATGTCAGATGGATCCTGGATGAAAGCAGAGAATACCAGAAAGATGTTTACTTGTGTTTGGTGGACTACACAAAGGCATTCCACTGTGGACAACAAACTATGCATGGCACTGAGAAGAGCAGGAGTCCCAGAGCATTTCATTGTGCACACACACCAACAAGAACGTGCACACACACCAACAAGCAGAGGTTCATACAAGGGAGGAGGGTTTAAAATCAGAAAAAGTGTGCAACATGTTTGCATCATTTCATACGAATTCAATCTGCAAACTGAGCAAATAATCCAAGAAACCGGACTAGATGAAGAAGAACTGGGCTTCAGGCTTGAAGAAAGACATATTAACAACTTGTGATATGCAGATGACATAAACTGCCTAGCTGAAAACCAAGAGGACTTGAAACATTTGCTGACAAATATCTAAGATTATAGCATCTAGTATAGATTGTGGTTCAGTGTAGAGAAAACCAAAATCCTCATGACTGGGCTAATAAAGGACGTCATGATAAACAGAGAAAAGATTCAAGTTGTCAAGGATTTCGTCTTGCTTGGACCCACAATCAGCACTCAACATATCAAACGATACACTGTCTTGGGCAAATCTGCCACCCACGGCCTCTTGAATGTGTCGAAGAGCAACAAGGTCACTTTGAGAACTAAGGTGTGCCTGTCCCGAGCCGTGGTACTTTCAATCACCTCATTTGATGTGAAAGTTGGACACTGAATAAGAAACACTGAAGAAGAATCGATGCATTTGAACGATGATGCTGGAGAAGAATACTGAAAGCACCATGGACTGTCTGAAGAGCAGACAAACCCATCTTGGAAGAAGTACAGCCAGGATGTGCCTTAGAAGTGACGATGGCAAGACTTCGACTCATATGCTTTGGACGTGTCATCAGGAGGGACCGGTCCCTGGGAAAGGACATCGTGCTTGGTCAAGTAGAAGGTCAGTGCAAAGAGGAAGACCCTCAGTGAGCTGGATGAACACAGCGGCTACAGCAATGGGCTCCAACAGAGCAATAACTGTGAAGATGGTAAGAGAGCGGGCAGCATGGCAGTCTGTTGTTCCAAAGTGGAAACTGATTTGCTGGCACCTAACCACAACAGCAGTGGCCAGCGGGGCAGGATCGTGCGGTTGAATGTAACTATAAGGAAAGTTCCAGAAATTGAAGGGAGAACAATGGGACAGAATTGAAGAAAAGCTGAATTTGTTCCCAATTTGATTTTTTTTTTTTTGATGTTTAAAGATCAACTCGCGGATCCCGGAAGCTCCAGAAATCCCAAGCAGGAAAAGTATAAAGTTGTTCATTGCTATTGTGTCAGTTCTGACTCATACCAACCCTATAGAGAACAGAGGAAGAAAAAAAAAAAACACTGCCTGGTCCTGTACCATCCTCACAATTATTGCTATGTCTGAGCCCATTTTTTCAGCCCCTGTATCAGCCCTGTATCTGTCTTAGTCTGGAATCTCTGCTGAAGCTTGTTCACCATGGATGCCTCCGCTGGTGTTTGTAAACCACGGGCCTAGCCTCCAGCACCCAGCAGCATGCAAGCCAGCACAGTACCACCAACTGACAGACAAGTGTGGGTCTCGTCTTTCAGTCATCATTGTGAGTACCACCTACTCCGGATCCCTTCCAGGAGCACTTGACACACACACACACACACACACACACACACACACACACATTCTTCACAGTACACATTTGTGATTAAAAAGGTTTTTTCTTTAGATTTTTCCCCTCTACTTAATAGGCATGCAAGTTCAAAACTGTGTCTATGCGATTCCCTAATGTATTCCCGACACTCCAAAAAATCCACTGCCATTGAATCAATTCTGACTCGTGGCTGCTCGTAGGGCAGGGTACACCTTCCCCCACGGGCTCTGAGACGGTAATTCTTTATGGAAGCAGACAGTCTCATCTTTCTCCCGCAGAGGAGCTGGTGGTTTCAAACTCCTGGCCTCCAAGTGGACTCTACTATCATGTGTGAATGCCCTCAAATCTGGGGGCCACAGAGAGCCATCCACTTCTTTATTAAGACTATGTCAAGTAACTCCAATAAGGGAAACATGAAAACGCCACCCTCGCCATTTCCTGCGTATCCTCACTTGCTCTGAGTCTCCTTGTGCCTCCAAGAGAATAACGTAAGCATAAGTACACGCGCTACAAACAGTTACTGCAGTCGCATGCTGTGCTTTTGTGCTGTGCGGTTGATTCCACCTAATAGCAATCCAGGCGGAGAGAGCAGATCCGCCCGACTGGTTTCTAGGCGGCCATCTCTATGGGAGCACATCACCTGGGCTTTTCTCCCATGTTGAGCCACCAAGTAAATGCAGACTGCTGACCCTTCCGTGAGCAGCCTATCGCTTAAGTATTGTGGCACCAGGATTCCTTAGAGTATCCTAAGCCTTTTAACAGTGCGTTCATTAATAAATGCAGGAGAAAAACATTTAAAGCTTACAAAGCAGAATTATGATTACTTCCGAGGAGCATAGTTAGGGTGAATAAGTTTTACTCTCTTCTTTATCATTATCAAATAGTCTCCACGATCAGAAAATATGGAAAGTATTATTTGAAGGCCCCACGGAGGTCCCATTGCTTGGGTCACATAGGTGTTGGGTCAGTGTGTCCCTTGCCCCTAGGAACCTTCCCAGTCCCAGCTGTTTCTGTCTTACCGGTGGGCAGGCCTGGCAGGTGGTCTTCCTGCACTCCAGCTTGAACCCCGAGATGACCCCAACCTGCACGGTGCAGCGGCAAGTTGTACACACGTCGATCATCAGACTCTTCCCAGGCTGGAACCAGAGGCATTCGGTCAGACCGGCCTGGCCTCCCCTGAGCTCCAATCCACCGCCTCACCTCACTCATCCATGCACCTGCCCGCCCACAGCTGCCACGAGCCATCCCCAGGGCTCCTCTTGTGTCCTGTCCTGCTCTCCCCTCATGGCAGGAGTCAGGGCTTCGTGCCCAATGTGCGCAAGGACGCCCAGGTGCTTCTCCGTATGCAGAGGAATGGCCACATGTCGGGGCTGGGTGCCAAGGGGTGAATGCTAAACAGCAGGGCCCAGGGCTCTGAGGAGGGAGAAGATCCTAGCCTGGGCACCAGGTGTCTGGGAGGCTTTACAGTGATGGAAAGTGTGCTACAGACTCGTCTCCCCCTGCCTTGCATGCCCTCTGGGAAGGTGGGCACCTTCCCTCTTCACCCAGAAGCTCACCAGTGTGCCACCTACCTCGATGATGGTGCCATTGAGCATGCAAGCCTGCACGGGCTCTGGGGAGAGGAGGACAGAGCATGAGACAGCCCTCCCTGCTCCACCACACTCCCTCACCCCCAAGGGTCTCCTGGTCCCCCTCTTGGCCTCGGTCCTCCTTCCAACCTTCCCTCCGGAGTTTGTGGGTCCTGCTGCCAGAGCCCCTGGGGCTTCCCTCCCCAAGACCTACTCCTGGAAGACTCCCACACCAACCAGGCCTTGGTGAGAAGGCTCCTAACCACTCTCCAGGGGAGTGCACTTGTTTCAGTGGATGCAGGGGAAGGGGTGAGTGGGAGGAGGTCTCTGTTAGCGAGAGAATAAAGTTCTACTCTTAAATGTCCAGCCCCAAGATGAAGTCACACACGGAATACAAGGCAGGGTGGTAAAGAGTACTGCCTTTTGTTTCCTCTCTGCTTGGTGGCTTTGGGCAGGGGTTGCTGGTTGCAGATCAAGTCTGCCCCATTCACGCCGATGCCACCTGTGCTGAGCAGAGCTGCTCCGTGGGCTTTTCAAGCCCGTGCTTTCGGAAGCCCACTGCCAGCCCTGTCCTCGAAGGTGCCCCTGGGAGGCTTCCGACCAACTACCCAGAGAGCTGGCATTCCTTCCCTCTCGGAAGTGATATGGCATGTGGCTGAGAAGGTGGTCTACAGAATCGGAGAAAGCAAGCCTGGGATAAAATGCCAACTCCAGCACCCACTAACGTCACCCGCTTCGAAGCAGGAAGTCACAGCTCCTCAGTGTGGGAGGCTTCTATGAAATCATGGGAAAATGCCTCCACGGGGTACAGAGCTGGGCCGCGGGGCTTCAGGACACTGTTACACCTTTCTCATCTTTGTTGTTTTCTCTGGGCACTGAAGAGAGGGTTCTGATCCTGCTCGGTTTTCCCATTGCTAAAAGAGCAGAGAACGCGGGGGCCGGGAGGGGGCGACCGGCACGAAGGTGGAGGCACAGGCCAGCGCCTCACCACAGCGGCAGGTGGGGCAGCACTCGGAGGTCTTGCAGCTCAACTGGAAGCCTGTGGGGCAGGTGGGGACATCCAGCTGCGGGCAGGAGACGTTTCTCTGCTGCACAAAGACCTCCTCCTTCACTCGCACGCACTCGTTGAGGAGACAGGGGTCCTCAGGGGACGTCCAACGAGAGCCAACCTGTGGAACACCTGCGTTAGTCCACCCCTGCCAACCACGATTCGTTACTCGATGCGCCCTGGCACGTTCCCGGAAACAGGGCCGCAGAACCACTGCTGACACTCAGGTCTTCTCCGTCAGATGGAGACTTGAGGCGGGAGAGAGCTCAGTCTCCCGATACTTGTTTCATAAGCACTCATGCTGTTTGAGCCCCAAAGTGGGATGGAAAATACACAGGGGCAGGTCTTCAAAGACCAGCTCTCAGAGCCCACCAGGATGGACCAGTCTGGGGTCTGAGCTAGCCTCTGGTCCTGGGGAGGATGGACAAAATCTGCCTCCATCCAGGAGGAAGGGAGCGGGATCACTGGAAGGGGGTACACGGGGAAGGGGAGTCTACGGGTACTGCAGCTTTGAAGTGGGCAAGACAAAGCTAATTGAGTCCTTCTGTTATCACTAAGGAGGACCAGGGCCCAAGTGGGGAATGAGGCAGGGCCAAGGGCGTGACCATGAACCCTTTGCCTTCCTCTCTAAACAAAGTGTACATCAATCTTGCTGGAAGCAAGCACAAGAGGAAGGCCTGCGTGCACACCTCTCACCCTTCCAGCACCATCTCCTGAGGCGGCTGGGCTTAGCACTACCCACCTCATCTTTATGCATCAGAACAAAAGAACTGCTGTTATCGCAGCACCCGCACCAAGCCCCCCAGGAGGGCACCCTCTGTGTTTAAGAGAATGGCTTCGTGGGCCTCCTGAGTTAATCTCAGCACCCATGGGCCTCACAGCTGAGGGGACGTTTAGGAACAGAGTGTTTGCTTCCGTGGGTTGGACATTTCTCCACCTTCTCCACATCGTCGGGGTGGTTTTGCTGGAAATCAGTGAAAAGTCTGAGGGCTATGCCTGGCTTGACTGTGCTCTAGAACCGTCCTTGTAGCCCACGGGCTCATTCGCACACACCGGAGGGTGAGGTCTCCTGAAACCAGCCACTCAGTGGGACCAGGGCCTCAGATTCATGGACGAGCAAAGAATTTGCCCCACAAGACGTCGCAGAATGGGAAGTTGGAAATCATTTTATCTAGCTCCTGTGAGACAAAATCATCCTAAATGATACCTGGGTTACACTAATAGCTGGATTAAAACTCCCCAAGGGGAAAGCAAGGGGCAGAAAGTGCACCCCGATTTAAGAAATGAACGCAAGCCGTGCTGGCCCCCAGACATGGACTTCCAGACTGGTGACATGACTACCCTCCTTCCCCCCTGCCCGGGGTGCAGACGTACACTCTTCCAGTAGGACTGGGAGTCCCCCCGCCGTGAGCCGGACACCACCTCACAGGCAGACGGCAGGCACCTCCCACAGCATTCACCTTCATGGAGGACATACGTGAAGCCCTGTGGACAAAAAGAACAGGGCACAAGGAGGACAGGTCAGCGGCAAGGACGTACGTCCTGGGCCCTGGGGTTTCGCAGAGGGGACACTGGGGCGGGAGTTTTCGTCTTGGTCAGCAACTGGTCTCAGAATCATGCCCCAAAAAGCAATTATCAAACACCAGCTATGGAGTCGCCAGACTAAGCGTTCCACCAGCATGCGGCCTAACTTTGCCCCCTGAGAGCCGCTCCTGCAAGGCCCAGGTGCAGTCCACGAGGGCACGAAGGGGATTCGAGCTTTCACACAGCAGCCACCGCTAACTGACCTGTGTTCTCACGGTGGTGCACGTCTAGGGTGGCTCGCTGAGAACATTCAGGATGAATCGAGACAAAGAACTGCCATTATCATAGCATCTAAACACAACGGCCAGGCTAACAGGGCTAACGAATGAGACACGGCGAGTACCCTGAGCTCTGTCACATCTTGGCAAACTGCAAAGAGGGGCTCCTTACAAGTGATGGGGGCACCAAATTCTTCAGATGGGAAAAATGGGGTGAGGTGAGGTGCAACAGAGATCAGCCTTCCCCAAGCAGCCTGTCAGGGAGACCAGCACCCAGCATTCGTTTGCCAGGCTACCTTGCCCCTTGGGAGGTCATCCAATCTGACCACCACATTAGGGACTTGGATCGGAATCCTCCACAGAAAACTCAGAAGCAACGCACCAAGCACAGGCAAGGCAATGACGTGCGCGGTTGTCCCAGGAGCCAGGGGGCAAGAGCCCCGGACTGTGTGTGCTGCATCCTGGAGCTGCGTCCTTGAGAGGGAAGCAATCGGTGCAGGTGTGGAGAGGGGTGTGGATGCCAAGCCTGGTCTGCTCCCCCAAGCACACTGCCTTGATCTGGCTGGTGCCTCTCTCTGGGGACGGAGAGAACTCTAGAGACTCGGCTCAACTTCACGCCATCTCCGTGGGACATGCTGACATCCCTACCCACGTCATAGCAGCACGCAGCTGTTTTCCACCTCGCTGAGCTGATCCCAGGTCCCTGACTATGCGCCTGACAGGCACGAAAGGAGTCCTGGTGGCGAGTGGTGTGAGTTTGGGGCTACTAACTGAAAAACATGGGTTCCAAGCCCACGAGCCATCTGTTGCCATAATGATTTGAAGTCTTGGGAGCCCTATAGAGCAAGACCATAGGGTTCTATAGGGTTTGCTATGAGTCAGAATTGACTCAACACCTTTGGGTTGGGTTTGGATGTGTACAAGGCAGCAAATAGGATGCTATAGTCTGCACACCTGCATTGTCAAACAGTACAGAGAATGCCTTGAAGGGACGCTGGGAACCGCAGGAGAAGAGGCTCAGGGGGCACCTAGGGGAAAGGGGATGCTGCGGGGGCTCTCCTGTCACTCCTGCACCTCTCTCTGGAAGTGCTGGGGAACCTGGAATTGTGACTCTTGAGTTTCCTGCCGCCTCCTAGTATGGGCAATGGGTGAGTCTCACCGGAGAAGCCCCCCACACCTCTCATGCTCAGGTCCTGCGGGTCATGCCACCAAAAGTCCAGCTGTCATATTTATAAGATTCTCTTCCGCCGCACTAGCATTTCAATTGCTCAGTGCCCACCGGGGCTCCGTTCGACATTTTCATCTCTCCCTTCTCCCTTCCTCCTGCCGATCCTGCAGCCTGTCATTGTTCAACATACACTTCTGAGCCCCTTCTCCCCACCTTCCCCCATCCTGTGGTCACCAGCCTCTCAACGAACAATGGAGCTACACAGGAACTCCGTCTGAAGGCATAGGCCACTGAAACATAACTTCCTGAGGGACACGGGAGCACACTCGTTAAGCACCGATGCCATGGCTGAGATGGATGTGGGAGGCACCGAGCGCTGGCCCTTTATCGCCTGCCAGGGAGCCCAGTGTGAAGACCTCGCCTCTGGCTCTCCGTGGCCGTGTAACACGAGTGGTCTCAGAGAAAAGGCCCCGTGCTAAGAGTTAGGGCACTCTGGCCTTTGCTGGCTTCACGGAAATGGCGAAGCTGTGGGCAGTTTCATTCCTTGTGCTAGTCCTCGGCTTGTCTATCCTCGAAGCGGGAAGAACAGTGCGTCCTCTTTTTCCTTCAGGAGAATGAATAAAACATAAAGGGCTGCATTCACTCCTTTAGAGCGTAATCTCTAACGCGATGATTTGGTGGGATTCTGGGGTCAAAGACTGGAGGTGGGGGCTCATATGTCTCCAAAGGAAAATTTTTCTAAGGTGTAGACAAAGGTACAGGAATCCCTCTAACTGCCCACATGGGAATGGAGTCACAGGAATGCAGTCCCATCTATAAAACTCTTTGGGAAACCAACCAGGAATGACCCGTGCGCACTTTATGTCGTGTTTTCTGGTGTGAGAAGCAGAAAAGTGTGGGGCAGATCAGGAAGGTGTCTTTCTGTAGTCTGTGCCGTCAGGAAAGAAAAAATCAGAAAATAAGGCGATGATGTGTTCTTTTTGTCAAAACCTAACCACAAACGAATCCCAAGTGAAGGGCCCTAGAGTCTGCGGCGGGAAGATAATGCTCTGCTCTTTGAAGAATGAAAGTCTGTAGCCCTCCCCGGTTCCCTGACTCCCCACCTCAACTCCACACTGAGTGCAGATCAAAGCCGGCCCCGCTCAGCTGTAACTAAGCCACGAGGGCCCTTCCTCTTCCAAAAATGGAACATGCAGTCATTAAGCCCGAGAACTCAAGCCTCCAGAGTCTGGTTGAGAATGCCGTCTCCTCCATCCATCCCCCTGGCTTCCATCCGCGTCTCCTTTTCGGATTCCATCCCCACAGGTTCTGTAGGAGAAGATGTCCACCTCCACAGGCAGGTGGATCAATCTGAGCAGGCGCCCTCTGCAACAGTTGACTGGGCCAGAGTGAGACCCTGACAAAGAACTTGATGCACGGGCTGACTTATACCCATCCATTCTTTTCTTGAGACTGTGTGGAACACAAATATTACATAAGCCAGATCGGACAAGGATGAGCCCTGATTGGACAAGGATGAACTGAAGAGCCCATGTTCAGCTGAGGTCAGATTTGATAACACTCTATACAGATGAAAATTTTAAAAAAGCAAGACTTGCTGGCTTGTCATGCGAACGACGAAGCTGGGCAAATGAGCAGAAAGATGCAGAGAGACAGGGGTCGGGGGCAAACGGAGAGAAGTGCGCCCCGACCACTGCCCACTTTCTGGGACTGTTGCAGTTGGGTTGGCTGTGACCTTGTGTACAGTGGAACAAAATGTTGCCTAGGGCTCTGCCCAACCCCACGGTCAGTCACTGTGATCCACAAGATTGCTGCTGACTGCTTTTCCTGAATTACTCACCTAGCCTATCTCTGTAGCTCACTAGACTCTCCGCTAAAGCTTGGTCCGCATCCTAGCAACGCCCAAGGCCTCCGTGACAGAGATGCTAACTGTGCGAGAGTATCCTGGCCGGGAACTGAGCCTGCAGCTCCCACAGGGAAGGCAGGAATTAAACTACTGGGCCCCCATTTCTTCCCATGATACTCAGCCACATTCCCTGCACTTCATAGTGGGGACGGTCCCTTCTAAGACCTCCATAAAGCCCCTTTTACTTAGCTGACTTGAGTAGGCTTTAGCCTTATAATCAAAATGCCCTATTGAAACAAAATCCACTGGGTACCAATTTTATACAAATGGCCTCTAAGCAGTTGCTTTATTTGATAGCAAAATATCTCCATTGCCTCCCATAACCTATGTGAAGAGATAGAGAGACCAACGGGCTTCCAAAATTTAATGTTCCAAAAGGCACACCTGGATACTACAGCATCACGCTCTCTCAAAGGCCCCTATGGACTTCCAAATATCCTCAGAAGCAACAGCGCAGGCAAAGGAGAGGACGAACTGAATGAGCTCTCCCAATGCCGGATTCTCTCAGACGCTCTCCCTTCCGTCATCAAACTAAGTACATCTCTTGGAAACGGCACAAGACCATTATCTCCACGGCTCCAGACAGCAACCACAGGATGTTTCCTTCCCTGGAAACGCTTCCTTTAACATCATTACCATCTACAGGCAAAGAAGAGCATCAAGCCCCAATGCAGACTATGACCCACAAGTCTCCCTGAGACCATCGCTCTCTTCCCCTAGGGTCTCACCAACCATCAGTGTGCAAGACAATGGGTGCTCCAGCACACATGGCACTAGCCTTAGGGACCAGCCACCACAAGCAGGATTACAAACAGACTTGGGCGCTCAGTGGTCATGCATTCTTTACTTCAAATTGTTAAGTATGGTTTGAAAATCACCAACCTAAGTGGAAATACGAGCACTGAAACTGGGCCAAAGTCCAGTAAATTCAGGGCACATGTCTGCTCTAGGAACAGGCTAAGTAGTGTCTGAAGGTAGAGGACAGAGAAGAAGTGAGCCATCAGGTCCCCTTTCCTCGGTCTCTAACCCTCTCCACATCTCTGCTGAGACCGACTCCGCGGCCCTCTCGAGCTTACAGCAGACACTCTGACCGCCAGCCAGAGAATGAATCACAGAGGATAATACAGACATCCTTCTCTCAAGCTTCTTCCTCTTTATCTAGCCCAACCCCTTGCTTCCCCTCACCACTGACCTTACAATGTGCCCCTCTTGAGGCCCCCATGCCTCCTTATAATGGCTCCTCTGCACCACCGCCCCGCCCGTCCACTTACCGACCTACAGCCATCTTCGCAGGTCTTCTGGGAGCACTGGGTCACGTGCAGGCCCACCACAGCATCCTCCATGTCGGTGCAGGTGCACACATCACAGCCCTCCTCCCAGAACTGGCCCACGGGGTAGATGGTGCCATGGTGAACACACACCTGCAGATACAAGCTTTCCATGAGCACACTGGCTGGTGCGTTGAAACAAGCAGTGAGTGACTACTATCTGTTGGAAGCTTAAATATAAAACAGCAATAAAGAACATCTACAAGGTCTTTGCCCACATGGAGAAATAGTTCTAAAGTATATTTTGTTCTTTTTCCATTCCCTGACCACCATCTTTAGAAAAGTCATCCCCAGTCTCTCCTGGGAATGGTTCTGGGTAAGAGCTTCATGGGACACCAGCCCACAGGGACTGCCTTGGTCCAGTTTCACCACTGCTTTGACTGAATTTCATGTCTTTCCATTTACACAGAAAGCTGGTTTCTAGTTCTCAGATTCAGTAACATCCTTGTACTTGAAACCTTCTGCATATAGTCTTCTTCTCTCTTGGAGTAAACTAAAGACAGGTGCCAGTTGGGCAGGGGTGATGAAACAACGTCCCCTTGAGGTACACAAGTGACAGAGAACACACTGGGCCAGGCTCTGAGAGCCCCTGGGGGCTGCCTACTCTAATTCTGCTCATTTAAATTCTCAATCTTCATCTTCACCGTCCCTAGTTGAATCATTCTTGATAGCTCCTCTTGCTGGATTTCTCTCCCTATAAAATTTCTATTTGCATTTTATGTTTATACCACCAATTGATACTTTATTATATTCAGTTGTTAGCTAATTCTCTTATATGTATTAACAGGATCAACACTGAAGACTGCTTCTTACATTTCTCTCATAGCACCGAACACACTACCAGTTCTAGTAGAGCATAGTACTTTCTCAATAAACATTGGGTGGATAGATGGATGGACAGATGGAAGAATAGATGGATGGATGGAAGGATGGATACAAACTCTCACGACCAGTGAATCAATTCTGAGTCATATTGAGCTTTTAGGACAGAGTAGAACTTCTCCCTCTGGGTTCTGAGACATTAAATCTTTAAAGGCATAGATCACCTCACTGTTCTCCCATGGACCGCCGGTAGGTTCAAACCACCGACCATGTAGTTAGCAGCTCAGTGTGGAACCCTACTACAGCACCAGAGCACCTGGGTGGATGAAGAGATTAAGTACTATCAAGGCAAGTCATCCAGTAAGTACTCTTCAAATGATCTGAGCAATCATACTATCTCCTTATCTACCCTATAAATACATTCTGTAACGGTAGGGACATCTTATATTTGGTTTGTAATTCAGCACCCACTCATGCTGAGCACATAGTGGGTTCTCTACATCTCCTGAATGAACTCCATTTTCATTGAGGATGAAGACGGAATCTTGTTTGTCTGGTCACTAAGCTGTGCAGTGCTTGGTCTAGACAGGAGGAAAGGCTTGGGCAGAGGTGACTCTTCCACGAGGAGCACATGCTCCACCATCATCCCAGAGGCAGCAGCACTTACCCGGTCAGGAAGACAGGTGGTTGTGGTGCAGCCACAGTCGTTGGTGATGACTGAGGCTAGGTACCCCAGTGGGCAGCTCACTGTGGAGTTGACACAGCTGCAGGCACACTCATACTCATCACAGCACTGGGTCTTCCGAAGAGTCGCTGTACGGTGGGGTGGGCAGGAGGGTGGGGACGCCTGTGCACACTCCTCCTTCCTGCAGGCTGAGTTCCAACACAAAGAGATGTCTTTAGTTCTGCCACAGGAGCACTGCACCCAGCCAAGCGAAAATGTAATATTATATGAAATCAGTAATGCCTCAGGGGCTGCAGCCCATTCAATTGTACCTAAAAGTTGTTGGACTGCAGAAGAAAAAAGAAGAGTAATCAAAAGGAGAGATGCCAAGCTAGAATGCTCGTGCAGAAGTATGGTGGCCTGGTCTCTGGTCTATCACCTTCCCATATATAGTCGGAAGAGGAAGGATCCTTTCAGCTACTTCCTTGGGACTCCAGATCTGGAACCTCTGAAACCCAGACAACTTTGGGAAGGCCTGGGCAGTGATTTTTATATGCCGGTAGCTTATGCGATCCTATCTGCAGAGCTCTCCCCACTTCAGTTCCTGGAATCATAGGCCTTTCAACAACGTTGAATAAAAACTGCTGGCCACCCTCTGAAGTTCGCAATCCCATTTTTATAAGATCCGAATCGTATTGCTGTGTCCTTTGCCTCGTCCCAGTTTCTATCATCTCTAATACTAGGAGTCCAAGGGAAGCCAGACTCTACATCAAGAGGATGGGAATGCCGCTGAGGTTGGAGCAGGTCTTCTCAATAGCTAAACACAGAATTGGTTTTCTTGCTTTCATTTAACCCTGTGTTCAAATTATATATGTAAACCTACAAATGAAAAGAAATCTCTAAACTTGTTTGATAATGACATCCAACGATGAGGACAAATCAAGGAAACATTCCCTCCTTTCCCTGGAATACAAAAGGGTAGAGGCAGGGAACTTAAAAAAAAACCAACAACTCATTGCCATTTGGTGGATGTAAACTCAGAGTGACCCTATAGAACAGGGCGGAACTGCTCCCTTGAGTCTCCAAGACCATAATGCTTCATGGGAGCACAAAGCCGCATCTGAGGGCAATTAGAGGGTTGATTTCTGGAATCTTCCACACCTAAAGTCCAACTGCTTCTTAATATGGCCCAAAGGGGAGCTTCCTGGGATGTGCCCACTTTAGGTGCACCTTTGGCAAAATATAGGTGGAAACATTTTTGTAGGGTTGCTATAAAAATTTTGTTTTGTGTGCTTTTTTCTGATACCCTAGAGCCAGCTTCAGCTAACTAGAATACACAAAATGTCATAATCTTAAAACAGGTTCCAAAGAAGGAAGACAGTGTCCCTGTGCCAGGCAAGACTAACCACCCACCCCTCCTCACCCACAGGACTTTACCACAGGTGAAGTCAGGTCTGCACTCGCCAGGATTGGTCAGTGTTGGCTGTAGGCCATCTTCACAGTGAGGGACGGGGGGCGATTCACAGTTCACCAAGTCACATGCTGAGAGCCAGGAAAAGGAGAGATCACTTGGGTCTCAAAGCGGTTACTCTTTCATTGTCTGGGACTGGCGTCCCACATTCCTATATAAGAAAACTCTTGATTGTTTAAAGAGATGATGATGACATAAAGGACCATCCAAAAGTTTATTTTAAAAATTCCATTACCTTTTCATTCCATTTCCCACCAACTTTTCTGAGACTAAAAATCCAATGTTATTCACCACCCTCTCACAAATATATAGATGGATGGACAGATGGATAAATGGGTGGGTTGAAGAGATAGGTTGATCCATATCACACGATAAGCTCATATTTATTATTCCTGGCATTTGCCAGGTTTCCAGATCACACAAGCATCACTCAGTCCCTGTACGCCTCAGTTTCCCCCTTTAGAAAGTCGAACTCTATTTTATAGGCCTTGTCTGAGGATTTCATGAATGAATGTAGACAAAGTACATGGCACAATGTAATTGCTTAGGAATGTGTATAAAGGGAGGGGCTTGAACTAAATGGCCCTTCCCAGTTCCCTCTGCCATTAACACTCCAAAACCTAGTCTACAGAGACTGGTCTCAAGTCAGATGGACCGCCCCTGTAGTGCTCTATTTACCCCAGTAATTAATCATCCGTTCTCAGTCCCTGGACGGTCTACTGGTCTCTTTGCTCTCCCTGGAAGATTGACATCACTGCTGACATTACTAGCTGTGTCTTGTATCTTTATCCATATAATTAATAAAAGCATTGGACAAGAGAGGGATGAGGGCACTAGAGATCTGTCACATTAGTTTTCATTCTATCAGCTCTGAATTCATTTAATTATACCATTACTCAGCCTGCTATTTACGATTTAGTGTACAAATCTATTATTAAATTCTTTGACAACTTGCTGAATCAAGGTGCCCTGTGCATGACCCATCCCTGGATCTGGTCTTCTGGATCTTACTGAGAAGGAAAATGGATGACTTCAGCATGACTGTTTTTAAGGCAATCCCTGTGTCCCCGTATACAAGTGAACTGGTCACTCTTCTCTAAATGCTTCCAAGTGTGGAGTCAATAACCCACTGCAGAAAGTTTCCAGCAAACTAGTCCTGGCTCCCATATTTTTCTCAGCAAACTAATCACCTTTTCCAGAGGTGACTCCTTCCCCTCTTTAGGAAACCAAATCAGCTCCTACCCGTCCAGTTCTGCCAGTAGTTCTCCATTCTCTGTGTTTCAGACTACATCTACCCTCCAGCACCCACAGCATGTTCACCTGGGGCAGGGGTTGGACCCTGGAGAAATGTCTACAGTAGGAGACATACCACACTCATACTCCGGACAGCATTGGCCTGGATTCTGATGGAGGCGAGCCACTTCACACGGGCCACATGTGGGAGCTGGAAGAAGAATGGCCACCAAGTCAGAAAGATACACGCATTGGAACAACACGAAGAGGAATGAAAAGGGTGATGGTCTTTCAATCACTGAAAACCAGCCTGGAGCCCATCTAGGAGTCCCATGGGAATCAGATATGGGACATCTGATCAAATGAATCCACCTCTGTGTGCTCTGTTGACACCTTTATATTTACCTTCTAAGGACTATAAGTCTGAAGACCAAAGTAGAGACAGATGAGCAGAGTTACATCCCCGGAGGGTTCACCTCAGGCCCAGAATGGAGATCCCCAAGCCCAACAGGGTCGACAGACACAGGGGATGCAGGCTGAGTCAAGGAACTCAATCTAGGGACCCAAGGTTCCGATCTGGTCGACTAGGTCTGAAGACAAAATGGCTGGATTATCTTAAAAGTTCTTCTTCCTCCAAGAACCCCACAGAGAAGTGGACTCACTCACCTCTGGCTGTGGGGCAGGGCTGTGAGGTGCAGTTGATCTTCCGCCCACTGAGGCAGGTACAGATCTGACAGGGTTGGTGCTCTGGGACCCAGGTTTCCAGAAACTGAGAAGAAAACAAGGATCAAAGTGGTCCCAGGACACTCTAGGACACAAAGCCCAGGAGGTCAGGGAAATTCCGTTTTTTCGCTCTCCCGTGGTTTGGGTTTCCCTCAGTTCGGAACGATTTCCAGACCTTCCTCCTTCAAGCCTAAGCATGAATCAGAGCAGGTTTAAAGAGAGCTGAGCAGTACTGAGCGGAGAAAGCTGGAGAGGCATGAAGGGGCCTCAGAAAGGTCACCTGCCTCCTGCTACGTAAGTTCACGGAGCAGCCACAAGCAGCACCGAGAAAGCTTAGACACCTTCACTATGGTCTTCTCGGACATGATAATAGCAAAGCAAGGAAACATGGGCTCTTCGTGATGCAAATGGTTAACATCCGGCCCACCCAGATACACCTGGGAAGCAAGGGTGGTGATCTGATTCTGAAAAATCAGCCTCTGCAAGGACACAGATTGTACGGTTCCACGCATATGAAGTAATAAGAGTAGACCAAGTATAGAGACTAAAAGCATTTAGCCCAAACAAGGCTCCAGGACAGTGGTCCTCAACCTTTCTAATGCCTCGGCCCTTTCAGACAGTTCCTCATGTTGTGGTGACCCCCCCAACCATAAAATTATTTTTGTTGCTACTTCATATCTGTAATTTTGCTACTGTTAGAAACCAGGCAAACCCAGGGAAAGGGTCACTCAACCCCCAAAGGGGTCACGACCCACAGGTTGAGAACCACTGCTCTAGGACATGCCGATGTTTCAAGAAGCTGATGAGACCTGGAAGCACTCACTCATGTATGCCAGGAAATTTGGAAGATAGCTACTTGGCCAACTGATTAGAAGAGATCCATATTTGTATTCATTCCAAAGAAAGATGACCCAAAATAATGTGAAAATAATAGAAAAATATCATTAATATCACATGCAAGTAAAATTTAGCTGAATCATCCAACAGCGGTTGCAGCAGTCCATTAACAAGGAGCTTCCAGAGAAATTCAGGCAGGATGCAGAAGAGGACACGGGACAATGGATATCGTTGCTAACATCAGATGGATCTTGTCTCAAAGCAAAGAAGACCAAAAACATGTTTACTTGGGTTTTACTGACTATGCTAAGGCATTTGAAACCCCAACAAATTAAGGAGAACATCGAGAAGAATGAGAATTCCAAAAGACTTGGTACACTCATGTGGAACCTAGACATAGAGCAAGAGACAGTTGTGCAAACAGAACATGATTGAGAATCAGGAAAGGTGTGTGTCCGGACTGTATCCTTTCGCCATTGTTAGTTGATCTGTATGCTGAGGAAATAGTCCGAGAGGCTGATTTACATAAAGAGAAGGGCCGTGTCGGGACTGGAGGAAGGCTTACTAGCAACCTGCGATCTGCAGATGACACAACCTTGCTTGCTGAGGTGAGGAGGACTTAAAGCACGTGCTGATGAAGATCAAGGACTGCAGCCTTCAGTGTGGATGCTGGCTGAATGTAAAGAAAGCCAAAATCCAGGTCCGATCCCATGGGCCTCTCACAGTGCCCCAGGCCAAAGCATACTGTAGCCCCGGACCATTGCCTGGCTTTCCCGTGGGTTTCAGGCACTGAAGCGGGTTGCACAGTGGAAAGAAAAAAAAGAAAGAAAGAAAGCCAAAATCCTCCAGCTGGACCAGTAGTAGCACCATGACACATGGGGGAAAGACTGATGGTCAAGGATTTCATCTGGCTTGGTTCCACAATCACTGCTCATGGAAGCAGCAGTCAGGAGGTCAAATGACTACAATGGTAAATCTGCTGGACAAACCCTCTTTAAATTGTCGGAAAGCAAGGATGTTACTATGAGGACCGAGGTGTGTCTGACTCAGGCCACGGTATTTTCAACCACCTCATGACCATGTGGCAGTTGGACACTGGGTAAGGAAAACCAGGGGAAAGTGACACATTCGCATTATGGCGCAGGCGAAGAATCATGAGAGCAGCCTGCAGTGCTCAAGGACCAAGGACAAAGGGCTGCAATGCTCTCTTGGAAGCAGATCCAGAATGTTCCATAGGAGCAAGGATGGTGAGATGGTCTCACGTACTTTGGACCTGTTGTCAGGAGAGACCAACCCCTGGAGAAGGACACCATGCCTGGTGAAGTAGCAGGGCAGGGATGAAAGAAGAAGAACCTCCACAAGACGGGTAGGCACAATGGCTGCACAGCTGTGAGGATGGCCCAGGGCCAGGCAGTGCTTCATTCTGCTCCCCATGGGTTCCCCATGAGGGGGAACCAACTGGACCACCCCTAATAACCGCAACAGAGGAGAGCAAAGAAGTTGGAGCCTTTGTTCAGGAAGCAGCGATTTTCTGTGATCAAAATGTTGGCAGCAAGGATGAGTGACGGTTGCACAACTTGACTAATGTCATTGATAGTGCTAAAACATACACCTGAGAAAAACGGAATTGGCAACATTCTGTCACATACAGTTTAGGATAAAAACTCTGCCACTGAAAATCCTATTCAGCCCAGATAGCTAGTGCTTCTGGTCTACCTCCTAGTATGCTGCCCAGGGCCTGGGCCTTAAAAACTCGCAGGAGCCACCAAGGGTAAAGCACTTGGTCTCTACGTGTCTGTAGCAACAGAAGAAACGGAGGGCGTGGCTACCGGCTTCCATGGAGGGCTGCTTCCTCTGTCACGAGGCCAGAACTGCATGCTGCCCCGTTACCATGTCTAAGTATCTTGATCGACGAGTCTATACACGAATCCTGACTGAATGTCAAATTCTCTTGCAATCCAGATTTCTGGAATTGCTGAGTTTAAGTGAAGCCTCTAAACCATTGCCCGAGATCATCTTTAAACCTAAAACCCAAAATAATCCCTGAAGCTTTCTCTACACAGAGTCACTGTCATTGTTCAGTGCTGTGGAGTCCCATTCTCATTCATAGTGACCGTGTTCGACAGAATGAAATGCTGCCCACCCCCCCCCCCACGCCACCCTCACGAGCATGCCCATGTTTGAGACAACTGTCACAGCCACTGTATCATCTATCTCAGGTTCAGAGTCTTCCTCTTTCACACTGGCCTCCACTTCACCACATACGACGTGCTCGGTCACAGCCTGGCCCTTCCTGCTGACATGTCCACAGCACATGCAATGAAGTCTCCCTGTTGTTGCTTCTGAAGAGCGCGCTGGCTACGTGTCTTCAGCGCCGACTTGCTCATTCTCTGGCAGCCCACCAGCTATGTGATTCAAGAGCAACTATGCTTCTTCAGCCTTCCTTGTCCATCCCCCGGCTCTCTCACACACAGGAAGCTATCGAAAATACCGGGACTTCGCTCAAGTGAACCCTAGTCGTCAGAGTCACATCTTTGGCTTTTAACATTTTAAAGACATTTTCTTGTAGTGGATTTGCCCAATGTATGTTCCTGCTTCTACGGGCATTGTACACTGCTGGTCTTTAAGGAACTACCTGTAATCAAGCAAGCTGACAGCAGTAACTCAGAGGCAGAGAGCTAGTAGTGGTGGCATTGCTGCATATCTCTGTGGGAGACGGGCAATGGCTAGACAACTTAAAGAATATGCCATCAGTGTCCCTGAACTGCACGCGCAGAAGTGGTTTCACTGGAGCACGCGCTGCCGTGCGTACAATCTGAGCAGCAAGACACTCCGTTTCCAAAGGAAAGGAGGAAGAGTCTGTGGAGCACAGTTGTGTTCTCACGCACGTGGCCTCACCTGGAGTCAACATGCTCTTGATAGCCACTGGGGGCTTTGTCTCATAGCGCTAGCCACTTCTCCAGCAAAAGGGGAAATGAGCATGTCTCTGGGAAAACGAATCCCAGTGACTCCCGGGTCACGGAAGAGGAAAAGCTGGGGGCAGTACAGCAGAATTCTTAGAACTGTCCCACTGCTGATGGTGAGAGCTAGGTCTAGCTCTCTAATGGTTCCCATGAAGGTTCACCCAAGGGGAAACCAAAATTCTCTAAGCTGCTTGCAGCCCAAGGGCCTAGGGAATGCCCTTGAAGTCATTAACTCCAATCTCAGTGTCCCTGCTCCACCCCTCAGCATCCTTGCCAGTACGCTGAAGGAACTTCAGCCTGCAGAGCCAGCACCGCATCTCTCTAGCCACGGCCAAACCCACTGCCCTAGCCCACCCCAACTCACAGGGGCCCCGTGGAGGCTTTCTCAAGCTATACGTCTGTCTTTACAGGAACAGCCAGCCTCTTCTTTCTCCCCTAGAGCAGCTGATGGGTTTGAACCACCAACCTTGTGGTTGCAGTCCAATGCTTATCTGACAGCATCACCACACGCTCATAGGTTTTTCTCTAGACTCAGTTAAATGTAAACGGTCCCCTGGGCCCTGGACAGATACATTCTTATCCTGTAGCTCGGAGGTCTCTAAAGAGTTGCCAGGTTGAAAAGGCATGACTTGTTCCTCTGCTTCCATGGGCAGCTCAGAACTCTTCCCAAGATGCCTTGCCCTCCTTGCAGATCAAAAGGTGGGCCTGACTTTGTCACCTCTCCCTCACTCAATAAACACACAACGCTGACATTTGAAGAGTATCTGCGGTCAGCTGGCCTTCTTATAAATGATCTCACTTCATTCTTTCTTAGAAAGGATCCTCATAAAATTTTTATAAGGAATTCGGGACTTCTTATAAAGTAACTCATTGCATGCTCACCCCAACATGATGACGGAGATTTCCTAATTACTTCCACTTTTCAGATGAGCCTGCTGAAGTGTTTACTGACGGTCGGCAGCTTCGGTCAGAGTGGACCGTGTCTAATCACTGTGTTCCGCTGCCTCCCGGGACACCTCGTGTTCACTGTGCTTGAAGTATTTTTTCCTAAGGGTTTGACATTTGCTTACTTTATGGTGCTTAGACTAAATCTATCAGATCAGCATTACTATTATCTACACTTACTAATTATGGAGTTAAAACCTAGAGATGTTACATAACTTGGAGAGGTTACACAGCCAAGATTCCAGCATGCTACTCTGGCCCCGGACACAATGGCTGTGCTGTTTGTTCCAACTTTATAGACAATCACAGTGCCTACCATGAGCAGCTCCCACTGCGAGGGCCACGGGGCTGACTTGGGCAGAGAAGAAAGGAGAATGACATCGAGGTGGGGAACAGAGCCAGCAAAGTCCTAGGGGAAGGCATGTTCATGTTCAGGGGGCCATGTGGACGTGGGATAGGGCAGCCAGGCAGGCAGGGTACAGAACACGACAGAGGCGTTTTAGGAGTTTGTACTTAACTCGGTCGAGCAAGCGCGGCCCTAGGAGCCAGTAAGCAGGGCCCTGCTTCCTCAAGAGAAGGTGAAAGATGAACCTGAGAGCAGTGAGAGGCCACATAGAAAGAAGGGTGGACTCGCAAACTGCAACCCAGGCAGCTGTAGTTGCCATTTCAGGTTCCTGGAGTTGCTGGGAGCCCCCGGAGGAATGGGCCCAGGCCCTAGCTGCAGAGGGTTGTGTCCGGCAGGCGGCAGGGGCTCTGCGGGAGAATGTGGCTGGCGTTTCCTCTGGCTGCTCTTGGCTTGCGTCTTCCCTGATCTTTTACACTCCCATCGTGATGCCAGGACCATGGCAATTCAGAGAACAAATCAATATATAGATCTTGAAATGGAAAAGTGGTGGGATGAGAAACAGGAGGGTCATGTTTTACTTCTTAGGTATATTTTGGTTTTTTGTTCCTCAGCTATGTCACCTCAAGAACAGATGGCTACAACTGCCCAACTATCTCCAGACAGCGCAACGCCCAGGAGAGATGGCCAACAGCTGATGCAAAGCCTCCTGCTGTAGAGGGTTTTGTTGTTCCGGGAAGCTTCAATGAGCCCCCTCAGGAAGAGGACACAACCAAAGGCTCCTGGAAAATCTCTTTCCAGTCCAGGTTCTGGAGGGGCACCAATGGCTGCCCGTCTGGACCTGACCAGGTTGTGTCGTAAAGTGCCCAGCAGATGGCACTGCTGCTCCAGCCACAGGCCAAATCCCTGCAGGCCCGGAGCATCCACCCTTGGAGCTCTGGAGTTGAATACAAGGGACACTAGATCGGCCTACTGAGAATAGGGTGAGGGGAAAGCTGAAGTCTTCCAGGCTCAGCGCAGAAAAGGAACGCAAGCTACATAAGGAATCCTGGTGGTGCTACGAGTAGGCATTGGACTGCTAACCTCAACATTAGTGGTTCTAATCCCACCAGCCACTCCAAGGTAGAACAAGGAGGCTGTCTGCTCACACACAGATCTACAGCCTTGCAACCCCTCGATAGGGCTGCTATGAATCAAGACCACGTGGACAGCCGTGGGGTTTGTGGAGCTGTGATGCCGGGTGTAGGGGCCGTGGCGGTGCTGGGATGAAGCACTGGGCATACTTTGACTCCTCCGGCCAAGCTGGGGCGGCTGACTTCAGTAAAGAGCACAAGCTGGGAAACCCTGCAGACTCTTCTAGTCTGTCCCAGAGGGTCGACCTTGCCTGAGGGCAATAGGAGCCTGCTTGTCTGTTAGCTTTGACTCGGAGCTGGCCTGGAGATTATCAGAGATCAGGAGAGGAAAGAGAGGCCCTGACGACCAGCTTCTGGGTGCTGGCCTCAGTTCTTGCTGAACCCAAGCAGTGCCTGCCCAGCATAGAGCACCACCCCCCATCACCACCAAAGCCGGGAGGGGTCAGAGCATGAGCAGCTCTGGATTCCTTCGGAGCTTGCGCCAAAGGCTCGCGTGTCTTTAGAGCGCACTGTGTACAACAAATGAGAACTATGGAAACTGGTAAATATTTTGCCCTTCCAATGTTACCACAATGGATTTATACTCTGTTTTATTTCCCTGAAGGAAGGTTCTCCAGGTTTTAGGTCTCAGTTAAAAGAAACAAATTCATTGACATGGAAATGCTCTGTAGATTATAATTTCATTCTTTTGTTCCTGGGAAAGGAATCAAGTGGCAAATGCAGGTGGCTGGATACGATGTGTGCTTTCACCCATTTAAAATTCTGAAATCATAAAAACGGGATGGGGGCTCTTCAAAGCTTATGCCTGAGTCCCTTTAAATGTATGTAAGCACTTTCATATTAACAAATACTACATTATTTGGAAGCACTTATTAAATTATTCGTACAACTTGAATGCTGACATGGTACCCACCGTGAAAGAGGCTGTGAAAGGGACCATTGGGGTGGCAGAGGAGACGCGGAGAGCCATTCGCTAAATGGACTTCAGCTTCCTGCTCTCAGGCCCTGGAGACATGAGACCCTCCGGGAGCCACAAACACTTGGTGGAGGAGCTCACTTCTCAGGGCAGCATTCCCGGGAAGAGAAAGAGGGCCCTTCTCACCGCCCACCTGACCTGAATCTGGATTGCAGACAGGATTACTCTTTGCAGAGTTCCTGGATGGCCCAAATGGTTACATCACTCAGCTGCTAACCAGAAAGTAGATGGTGCCAGGCTGTCCCAAGGTACCTCAGAACAAAGTCCTGGCGATAGACTTCTGAAAGTTCTATGGAGCACAGCTCTACTCTGAGCCCCTGGAGATGCCAGTGGATTGGAATAAACCAACAGCAATGGGTGAATACAATGCAAGCTACATAATATCGCCCCATCCTCTTAGGGAGGGGTTCCTATAGCCCTCTGCTTATGTCAAAATAATAACAAACAATACAAGTCATAATAATAATGCAGTAATAACATTTCTATCATGCGATCTCCAGCCTCATTACTATCACAGTAAAATTTTGCAAGGCTTCATTGGAACTATCTTTATTTAACAACATAAACAGCAAGTATGTAGCTGCAGTCAAACTGACTCCACCTGTGGGAAGAGACTGTGGAGAAACCCAGTCACGGCCACTACAACAAGGCCATGGGCCACTGTGGAACTGACCGTCGATTGCTCAGATGTAAAATCCGACAAAGAGAGGCCAGGAGAGCGAGATTACATCCTACAGGGTTCTGCCATGTTGTCAGGCGAGATCAGTCCCTGGAGAAGGGCATCATGCCTGGTCAAGTAGGACAATGAAGGAGAGGAAGGCCCTCAAGGAGATGGACTGACACAGTGGCTGCAACAATGGGCTCAGGCTCAGGAACAATTGTGAGGAGGGTGCAGGGTTTGACTCTGTTGGAGAGGGTCGCCATCGACTAGATGGAGACCAACAATAACAACAAGCCCAGGTTGAAGCAAAGTCAGACAAATCCATGTGAGCCAGAATATGACCTTTTATCCCACCTAAATTTTGAGACTATCCCAAGAATTGAGAAAAGGAGGAAAGACTGAAGCTGTCAAGGATTTCATCTTGCTTGGATCCGCAATCATGCTCATGGAAGCAGCAGTCAAGAGATCCAATGACACATTGCATTGAGCACATCTACTGCACAAGACCTCTTTAAAGTGTTGAAGAACCGATGCATTTGAATTGTGGTGTTGGTAATTAATATTGAAAATAGTATGGACTGCCAAAAGAACAGACAGATCTGTCTTGGACGAAGTACAGCCAGAATGCTCCTTAGAAGGAATGTTGGCAAGACTTTGTCTCATGTACTTTGGACATGTTATCAGGTGAGACCAGCCCCTGGAAAAGGCCCATGCTTGGAAATGTAGAATGGAAGCACAAAAGGGGAAGACAGTCAAGGAGATGGATGCACACAGTGGCTGCTCAGATGGAATAATGGAGAGGCTGGCCCATGATCTGTTATGCATGCAGACGGTCAGCGGGAGTTGGATTGGACTTGGTGGCATTTAACAACAAAAACAACTCTCTGGCATGTGGTCATTCTGCTAATGCATGAGGGATCCAAAATTTGAACCAAGACCCACCACCTGACTCCAAAATCACCACATTGCATTGCTTCCCTATCCACCTATAATCCCGTAAAGATGGATCCTGGTTGTCAAGACCAAGGGGACCAATCACGGGAACAATTCACCCACCGACCCCAAAGCAGCTCTGGGAGAAAGGTGAGAGGGCAGGGCTCCTACCTGGTGTCGGACTCCATCCTCACCGACACACTGGGTGCAGGCCTCCTTAGGGACACAGCTGCCTTCCAGCAGGACTTTATCCGAGGGGCAGAAGCAGCCTTCCGAGGGATGGTCTCCACAGGCGCTTGAATTGCCCTCACAGCGCTGAGGACAGCCCTGCTCACAATGGCTGTACACCAGAGGGTGTGGACACGACGCAGCTGCAGACCGAGAAGGAGGCCATCTCAGGGACACGCACCAGCCAGAGGAAAAGATAGGCACAGCTAATGGGCAGTTGCCCATTTGGACACACTTTCTGGGTCAGCGACATCCATTTCTACTCTCCCTGTCTTCCACGTGCGACAAGCTTCTGACCAATGCACTGGGAGCCGAAGTCTAGCGCCCAATGGCATCTTGCGTGACTCCTTTCTGAAGCACAGTTGTGTGTGCCCTTTGCCCCCTCCTTCCTTCCCTCACCCTGGCTCATGGATCACAGACGTGAGCACTGGAACTCCAGCCAAAAGGCAGCATGCGGAGTCCGGCTGCAGGGCCAGGAGAAGCTGGAGCCCCTCCCGCGGCCTGACTCCCTCAAATTCTACCTGGTACGTGAACTTGAGGGTCCTCAGGGCCTTTGGTGATTGTGTCTTTTGAGTAAAAGGATTATTTTCCTTTCGTGAAAAGAGGATGTTTCAAACTCCCTCCTACTTTTATTAGGAACGTGGAATGCACAGTTAAGAAGCTTTGGCAGAGAAGCGGCAAGATGATTAGCTTCTTCTGCTCTGTCCCTGCTGAAGCCCCTCTTCCCGTTTTCATCACCAACGTCAAAAACCAAACCTCTAACTCATTCCAGCTCGTAGCAACCCGATCGGACAGTGGGTTTCTGAGACTCTTCAGGTTTGACGGGAGTACTGAGCCTCATCTTTTTCCCACAGAGCATCTGGTGGATTTGAACTGCTGACCGTGCTGTTAGCAGCCTACCAGGCAACCCGCTAAACCAGCAGGGCTCTTTCATTGCCAAGGTAGGTGGTGAAAAGGTTTCAACGGATTCATAGCAGTGAGAGTTCTCCTCTGTATGCACATTCAACTGCCAGGAATCCACCAAGAAATGAGCTAATAGAGACATGCGATCAGTAGCTTAGAAACAAATATTTGGACCTTGAGAGCAGATATGTGGAAATAAAGCAATGTCATTGCCACGGACACAGAGAACAGGAGCTGGCAGGAACCCAGGAGGCCACCGAACCTCACTCTCTCGCTGTGAGAGGCAGGAACCCAGATCCACAGAGGCTAGGAGGACAATCAGCAGCTGGGCTGGGACCGAATGCCGAGCCTCACAATTGATCACGTCTTTTGAATAAAAGGATTGTTTGATTTGATTAAAAGTTAGAACTGCAGCAACTCTATGATAATAAACTCTTAAGAATGCCCAGGCTCTTGAACATACTAATTTCAAAAATACCTGGGGTTTTATTTGCTACTTGAGGGGATTAAGTTTAAGGTGCTCTTTCTCCCCCAGGACCCTTTGAAAATGAAACCCATACACTTTCATCCTGGCGTCCCTCCGGATTAAGTGAGAAGCACAGAGCAGGAAGCTCGCCTTGAGGAGGCAACGCTGACACTGCCCATCCTGTGGTACCTGCAATGATGAGGCCTCGTGGGATTTAGGAAGAACATCCCACTCGCTCGTCTAAACCCTGCTCAGCCTTGGCCTTCTCGGGAAGCCATTGCTAAGTGCTTGGTGGGCGGCTTTCAAATGCAATAGGGACTGAGTGTGTTTTACCTTTCCCTGCCTGTATGTTTCTCATTACAATCACATCCGTCTCAACTGCTGAAACAATTAACAGAACCATGCTTCGATTTACCTAGACATGTTATGTCTCCATTACTTACACATCTCCACCTTATTTGACCCAAACTGGAATTCTAACTGGACCTACTGCTGTCTTGTAGATTCCAACTCCCAGGGACGCCACAGGGAAGAGAAGGGCCCCACAGGGTGGATGGAGGCAGACTGCCTCGGTGTTCTCCTGCAGGGCGGCTGGCAGGTTCAAACTGCTGACCTTCCGTGAGCAGCCCCACACTTCTCCCTTCCGTGAGCAGCCCGACGCGCACCTGACGGTGCTACCCGGGCTCCTGACTGGAATCCCAGGGAGCAGAAAGCGCAGGGATGTTGGTCTTCGTGACTCAAATAAAGACTCTGAGGCCCACCCCGTTCCAGAAGACGGCAGCTATTTGGTGTTGAGGATCTGGAAGGGCACTCGTGGAGACTTACCACAGAAATCAGCTGTCCTCCAGTCAACGCAGACCCCATTGGTCCGACAGAGGTGGGCGTAGGAAGCAATCACCTCACACACTTGCTCCTGGTGACAGCTGTCCTGCAGGCACATGGCATAAAAGGTAGCTGGAGCAAGAACCTTGTGGCACTCAGCAAACAGAGCCGAGAGGAGGACCTGGCAGTGGGTGCTGGTAGAGACAGGGCACTGCCCCTCAGAAATGGGTTGACAGGCCTGCCCCGGCTGGTGTACGGTCCACTCCTGGATGAGTGCCCGCTGGTCTGTGGTGACGGTGCCATCCTTCAGCATGAAGTCATTGGCCCCATTCTCGTCACAGGTTCCTACAGACACGAGGGAAGCCAATGTTGAAAGCCATGGATGCCAACACACTGATGCCAGACACCTAGCCACTCGCCAGCCCCACCAAGGGACCATAGTGCTTGTTACGTGGCCCAGAAATGTAGTAAGCACACAAGAGTTACGAGAGTACAGAGAGGAAGGAAGGAGTGGAGAAAGTGCCCTTACCACACAGACCATACATCTTTGAAGCAATAGTCTTGGGACTCAGCTGCAGCTGGAATTCATTGTTTTGAGGAGTGAACGTGAAGATGTGGCCAATGTGGTTGAATCTGATCTCGTGCATGATGGCACCATAAATACTGACGTCCATGTCCCCACTCACGTAAGGGACAGAGACTAGTTTCCCATTAACCGTCACCTGCCCAGAGAAGAAAATGAGCTCATCAGTGGTCATAACAATAAGGAATCCTTGAATTTTGGGGTTCGTTTCTTCCTGAAGTCACTGACAGTCCCTGCTTGTTCAACCATGCTAGAGGCTAGAGTGATTGACAGACTCGGGTATTTGTCAACAGCTCCTGCTTCATAAGCAGTGCTAACGAGCTTGACTGGAGAGCAGAGTAATTAAAATGGACAGGGGTCAGGCATGCTAAAGGGTGCTGGGCTCTGTGTGCGCCCAACAGAACAGCCCCTTCGAGACACTAGGCAGTTGCTATCGTACCAGTTCACCAGGGGCTTATCTTCAGAATCAATTTTGAGCATCTTTTCATTTTTGTCCCTAGAAGCTCTTACCTGGAGGCCTATCAAACATATGAAAATAATCATACCCCACAGTAAATGGAATTTTGCTATAAATATATATATTTTTAAGTTTTGGCCATTTCTATTTTTTTGTTTCGCTCCTCAAATAACACTTGCATAATCGACAACGGGCTGTGATTTGTCGGCAATTGTGCATCTTCTGGAAGGTTTGCAAAGTGAGAAACTCTAACAAATTGTTTTCAGACGTAATGAAATAGTTATGCCTTCTAAATTAAACAAATAGTGAAGATGGCATAATGGAAACTTTTGCCAACATTTAACAAAGTTTTTATTTATATCAATTTTGCAGTTTTCTTTTCAACTTTTGGAGTCATGAATTTTGTTCAGGCCCCAAGTAATTTCAAAGGAGAGCTCATAAAGCCTAGTGGGTAAACATTGTTAATGTTCAACCCCAACTCTCTTCCAGCACCAGAAACTGGCACTAAATTCATAACTAAATGCGGCCTAAAATTAGCCTTCTCTTCCAAATCTTGGATCAGAACATCATGGAATCACAACAAGAAAAGGAAGATACATAGAAGCGCCCCCCTAAGAACGTGCTGTGCTGCCAGCTAGCAGGAGCACCAAGCAAAAGCAGAGGGTCGACAGCTGCCCTGCCATGGGCCCCACAGGGACTGCCTCTCACCTCCATGTCACTGTGGAGCTCCACTGCGAGGCCACGGTGCTTCACCTCAATGGATTTCATACATGTCTGCTGTGCTCCAGGGCTGCAGGCACCCTTATGAAGAATCACCTCCAGGTCCTGCTCCTTGCTTTGAAACAGGACATAGGAACAGCTACCAGTCAGCTTGAAATTTTGCCCATCAAAGGTCACGATATGTCGGGTAGAACTTCCCATGCACACACCTAGACAGGGGAGAGCAGAGGATGACTGTGACATGATCTATAAGCAGAAGGGAAGGGGTTGTCACGCCGCACACAGAGTTTGAGAGTAAAATGGGACTTGGCGGTTATGGAGTCCAATGTCCTCATTGTACAGATTTAGGAAACTTAGACCTTGAGATGTAGAATGGCTTAGGTATGTCACACTTGGCCATTAAACATTCTCCTGGACAGAGTTTAGAAGAAAATGTAGTACATGAAAGCACCGCAAAGTATAGAACCATATTTCAGAAAAATATTATTTGCACCAGGAGAATGACCTACTCTACGGGGATGCCTTGGCTCAGGCAACAAAGTTACGTTCCAGGGGTGCTATGACTTGTTGAAATCACTAAGAACTAAGCAAGCCCTGAGCTCATGATCTCATTGTAGAGAATGTTCACCCAAAGATACATAGGTCCTTTCGGCTGCCAGTGACGAATGATATCAGTGGCCATGTTGATGTAATCCCTTAAGAAATCACACAAGTGAAATATTTCCAGAGCCAAAACAAATGGCTGAGTCTCAGGGCTCCCTCACAGAATCAGCAAGTCTTCAAGGTTCCTATTAACAGACCTTTGGCAAGCACTAGTCATTTTGCTTCTACCTAAAATGTTTTGGTAAAAATTCCCACCTGGAAGACACCACTGCCATGAACCACTTGAAAGTACATCTTGGACCTAAATGAAGGCGGAAATGGGCTTTCTGGACAAACCACACCCATAGCTATAGTGGTAAGGGAATAAAAGCCCAAGAACTGAGAGGTAGGGTCATTGGAACAGTGAGGCTGTGACAACATCCCTCATTCACCCCTGGGTCTGGGCAGCTTCTGCCTACAGGCCATCAAACCCATTGACATATGAAGGCTGTGGATGTACCATTTGTCAGAACTAAGCAGCTTCCCTGCAACAGTAAACACTAACCCACTGTAATCAAGTGAACCAATAAAGGGCTTCCAAGACCGTCAATCGCTGAATAAGCAGACAGCCCATCTTTGTCCCTCGGGAGTAGCCGGTGTGCTTGAACCACCAATCTTGTGTTTACCAGCCCAAGCCACAGCACCACAGCCTCCTAGGAGCCCACCAACTCACAATCCCTCAAAACCCTGCGTAGTCGTAATATCAAAGGTCACTGAAAGCGCACAGGTAATTTTCAAATGCTCATGGCTACAGCTATCCATGCTGCAAGTGCCCCTAAATAGCCCAGCTGTGAACACTGCCAACTGACCCCCAGCTTCTGCTGCTGCTGCTGTTGTTGGGTACCACTGAGAAACTGTGAGCATGAAACAAAGCAGTGGCTTTAGCTCACAGTTGACACATGGCTATACATGGCTTGCCCATCAGGATGAGAGAAAGGGTGTTTTAAAACCCAGGAGACCCAGGATCGAATTCTATTCCACTTCTCATTTGCTTTATGAACTTGGACCGATTATTTAACGTCTGTGGTCTTCTGCACTGCACATTGGTATAAAAGATTATTCTGGGAATTCATAGCAGTGGAGATGAAATGTCTGATACGCACCACATATGTTCAACAAATAGGGCTATACATTTTAGGAACAAGCCAGTGACACAAAGAAAACGTAGTGGCGGCAGTAACAAGGAGATTTCTGAGTCCTAGGTATAATAGAACTTGGAGTGGCTTCATCGCTGGAATACGGAACCAGATTGCATCCAAACTATCGCATCATGTGCCTGTTTGGTGATCAGTTTAAATCAACCACATAGATTAATACATTTCAATGTTCAGAATATAAAAGAGAGTAGGCCAACCCCACTAAAATATAATACTTGAGACCAAAACAGCACTTCAGCACAAGGTAAAGTACACTTGGTATAAGTACCGCAGAAATTACCTATCGGGCCTTTTATCTACCATGTTCACAGCCATTATTTCTGAGCAACAACAGAAATATCCAAGGCAGAATATTATAAGAAAACTTTTGACTGAGTGTCAAAATATGACGGAAACAGAAATGAACTGTTAGAACAAAAAGCAAATTTTCAAAAAGGCATCCAAATAACCAGACCAGGTAACCAATGGCAACTCTCTAGGTCCACATGCCCATGTAGCTCCAAAAAGAACACAGAACGATAAGAATAAACTAAACTACACAAAAACTATGACTCCAACATAACTAGAGGCCTCAACCTTTAAAATAAATTTAAGAAAATACCAATTTCCCATGCACACATATCTAGCCTTTGTCATGAGCAACAGCAAGCTGAGAAAACCCATTAGAAAAATCGGAGAACAGAACCAGGAGCAGGTAGAAAATATCACTAAAACCACTACCAGAAAGAAAAGTCCAGGCTAGGAGTGGCGGATGCCTGATCTGACAACTCGAGTGAAGGGGTAGAGTCTAGCCTGTCAATCAAGTCACAGTCAATCACGCCTCTGTGTGGACATGGCTTCCTCCTGAAGATTCTGGGAACTCCTGTCTTCCTCCCTGGAGGTGAGACACACACACACGCTCTCTGCTACACATTCCTGATGACAAGCCAGATGGAACTACGCTGATGGAGACAGAGCCCTAGAGCTGGAGGAGTCACGTGGAGACCCAAGCCAGTGCCGAGATGCTTCAACTGCCAGTAGATCCACAAGATTTTCTACCCACTGGGTTGTGATCTTCCTGCATTTGGCATCATTGCATGTGTTGTGTGAGTCTGAAGAGGAATTTATAGACTGGTATCAGACAATTGGGCTAATATTGGACTTACGGACTTGATGTGGACTGACCCAGGATGTTTCCTTAATATTAAATTACTCTTTGATATAAAACTCTCTCTTACAGACATATGAGTGTCTCTGGATTTGTTTCTCTAGTCAACCTAGACTAACACACTGGGTGTAAAAATGTTTTCAATGTGGCCTGCGGTATCAGAGCAGGGGCTTAAAATACATAGAATGTGGAATGATCATCTTTGAAAGACATGGCTTTTGGAGAGAAAACAGCAAAACTGAATAGTAACATATATTGGCAGTTGAGGAGGGATGGGGGGAAAAGAAGCAAAATGGGAAAAGTAATGTTCTGAAAGACAGAAAAATAAAAACTCAGAAGGTATTTACATCCTCAGCACAACAAAAACAAACAAAAATCTGAAGACTAAACATTGCAACACTGACGAAAAAGCTTATCATTGAACTGGAACGCCTGTAAAGCCTCAAATGAAAAAAATTTAAAGCAGTAAACTAAGAAACATACAAAGTTACTTCAAAAATATTAGAAAATGAGAATCAACACTTGTCAGCTAAGCAAGTCCACTCCCCAAGTCAACTATGACAGAAGAAAACGAAGCCAACACTCCAGAGTGAAATACATCCATGTAAACATTCATGAAAATTAAAACCTCCCTGAATCAGAATGTCCAAAACTAATAGCCTGACCTAAAAGTGATAAATAAAAATAGAGTAAAATGGACTCACTAGAAAATGGAAGAAAAAGGCAAAATTGCCTCTGAAATAAAGAGATAAAGGTCCTATGAAGAATAGATTAAAATTTAAAATGTAATAAGAATCACTGAAGAAAAGTAAGAAAAACACCAACCAAGAGAGAATGAAATGAGTTCATGAAAAAAGAGGCAGAGAAAAAGTGATGAAGATACAAGACAAGAAAACATCAAGATGATAAAGCACAGCTAATATGTAAAATTATAACCCATGAACATTTCCCAGAAATGAAAAAGGCCCAGTGCTACCTATTGAAAGCACGTGCCAGGTATCAAAAATGTAACTCTTAAAGATATTACGGTGAAATTATTAGGCGTCAAAGATAAAGAAGAAGAAAGACTCCTTCATATCTCCAAGCAAATAGATCAAGTTATGTATAAGGGCAAAAGAATTAGACTGGTATTAGCAGTCTCACAATAAACAAAGCACGGGGGAATGAAGCAGCATGCTCAGAAGCTCAGTGAGAGCATGAATCACGAATTCTACAGCCAGTCAAGTGCCTCTTCTGCTACAAAGGTTATAGAAGAACAGTATTTATTATGAAAGACTTGAGGGAATCCTTATACTCATGAGGCCTGAGATGACTGAGAAATAACAACAACAACAAAAACCTAAAACGGATAGTGAGTAGTTTCAGATATGAGAGCTCTGAAACTAAAACAGAGACTGAAAACTAACTTACAAATGTTTCAAACCAAAACCAAACAAACGCCCTGCCAAACAAACGCCCTGTCAACTTGTAGGGACTCTGTAGGTCAGGGTAGTACTTCCCCCTGTGAGTTTCTGACACTCTGTTTTTTTAAAAAAAAACAAACATTTTATTAGGGACTCATACAACTCTGATCACAATCCATACATACATCAATTGTGTAAAACACATCTGTACATTCTTTGCCCTCATCAATTTCAAAGCATTTGTTTTCCACGTAAGCCCTTTGCATCAGGTCCTCATTTTCCCCCCTTCCTCCCCACTCCCCCCACCCTCATGAGCCCTTGATAATTTATAAATTATTATTTTGTCTTATCTTGCCCTGTCCCACGTCTCCCTTCACCCACTTTTCTGTTGTCCGTCCCCCCGGGAGGAGGTCATATGTAGATCCTTGTAATCGGTTCCCTCTTTCCAACACACTCACCCTCTACCCTTCCAGTATCGCCATTCACACCCCTGGTCCTGAAGGTATCATCTGCCCTGGATTCCCTGTGCCTCCAGCTCCTATCTGCACCAGTGTACATCCTCTGGTCTAGCCAGACTTGCAAGGTAGAATTCAGATCATGGTAGTGGGGGTGGGGGGAACCATTTAGAAAGTGGAGGAAATCTGTATTCTTCATCGGTGCTACATCGCACCCTGACTGACTCATCTCCTCCCCTCGATCCCTCTGCAGGAGGATCTCCAGCGGCCGACAAATGGGCTTTGGGTCTCCACTCTGCACTTCCCCCTTCATTCACTATGGTAAGATTTTTTGTTCTGATGATGCCTTATACCCGATCCCTTTGACACCTCGTGATCGCATAGGCTGGTGTGCTTCTTCCATGTGGGCTTTGTTGCTTCTGAGCTAGATGGCTGCTTGTTTATCTTCAAGCCTTTAAGACCCCAGACACTATCTCTTTTGATAGCTGTGCACCATCAGCTCTCTTCACCACATTTGCTTACTCACCCGCTTTGATTTCAGCGGTTGTGTCTTGAGGGTGAGCATCACAGAATGCCAATTTAATAGAAGAAAGTATTCATGCATTGAGGGAGTGCTTGAGTAGGAGACTGTTTATAAGAGTAGAAAGCCCCAGTTTTCTTCCTCAGAGCAGCTGGTGGGTTTGAACTACAGACCTTGGAGATTGCAGCCCAAAGTGTAATCACTACACCACCAGGGCTCCTTATAGACTGTGTTATAGGCTGTGCAAAGGAGAATACAATTGAAAATGGGAGGAGAGAGAGATTGTTGTGTTGTATAGACAAACAAGTATACATTGAAGGATGCCTTTCAAACTGGAAAACAAAAATTTTAAATGATCCATTAAATAAGAAAACAAGAAAGTACCCCAACTCTATCAAGGATAATGAGGAGTTCCCAAACACAACATGCATGATTCTGCAGGACACTGAATGAAATATGTCAACCACAAAATATTGTATGACCTACTCTTAACTAAAACGTTAAGAATAGATCAACACGTAGAAAAGGATGCTATTTGAGGGTTACCAGACATGGGAAGAGAAAGAGGGGGATCATTTTCTAGGTAGCAGACATTTGTTATTTGGGTTGGTGGTAAGGACAATACCAAACAAAAGTGAGGACCAATGAGCATAACCAAAGTAAATGAAGACACTAAGAAGAACACCAGGAAAAGGGACAACTCTGCTATGCTGTAACATATTCACCTTTGACACACAGCCATAACAAGGAAAAGCATGTATGTGATTACATAGGTCTAAGCGAATGATCATATATGTCTACAGGAAGGCATATATGAGTGGATCACACATAGGCACACATTTATATATAGTCATATATAAACGCATGACTATTTGTACTGCATATATAGCTGTAGACATAATAAAGCCCGTAGGGGTCATGGTTACAGAGTCTTCCCAGAAAGATCGAAATAACTCCTGAAATTGGTCTACTGGATTGAAGGGATTTTAAACCAACCAGTATCACTCATGAGTAAGATGCCACTTAAATAATTAACTCTAGGAAGCAAATGGTCACCACTGACCCAAAGCAGAGGACCAGAGAAGCGAGACCAGTGGAAATAGAATAAACAGAATAGAAACATAGGGAATGCTGACACATTGTGAAAACAGTAGTCAATGTCAGGAAACAATCTGCATGAAGATGGTTAAACGCGAACCTAAAATCCAGGAAGGCTAAGATAAGCAAACTTGGGGGAAAGTCTGGAAAACGTTGACGATGTAAAGCTATGCGAAGGTGGTTGCTCTACCAGATATTAAAATCATGTGATAACTCCTCCTCAAGGGCTCCTCAAAAAATTCATGGAAAAGGTGTATTAAGAGAAAAGTGATGCCTGAATTTCCATTTCTGTGTGCCCAAATGGACTTGTATTAATTTGATATTCCTGGTTGAAGGCACTAACAAGAATAAGGCCTGTTTGAAAAATACTCCTGTCAGAGCATCCTGAATTCTGCTAAAACTGAAAACCAGAGGAAACATCAACTTTATGAGGAAGCTCGGGAGGAAGAATGGCCGAATCACTGATCCTTTACAGAAAGTCTGTGGGGACAGTGCCCCCCTCCAAAATCAGCAATTACTAATGAGTACATTGGTTTACAGAGGTACAGGGTGATGCTGGAGATGAAGCCTGTAGTGGTAGACCACCTACATCGCTCTGTGAGGGGAATCAATCCTATGTATGTCCTCATAGCAGACACGCTAGCTAACACCATGAACATCTCGACTGGTTCAGCTTACACAATTCTGACTCAACAATTGAACAAAACTGCTACCCAGTGATGCCACAACTGTTGTGACCAGATCAGCTTACAATGGAAATGTTAAACCAGTGAGATCAAGATCCCAAAGCACTTCTTGGAAGAAGATGGCACAAGGGGTGAAGCTTGGCTTGATCAGGATGAGCTACAAGACACAGCATAGTCAATGGTACTGAGAGGCTAAAAAGAGCCAGTCAAAGCAAAAGCAGACGGTCCGGAGCAAAGGCTTCGGCTTTGTGGGGAACGCTCCAAGCATTTTCTTTGTTGACTTTCTGGAGGGTCAAAGGACAATAGTATGATCATTATGAGAATGATTTGAGAAATCCAAAGCTTTAGCAGAAAAATTTCCAAGCAAGTTTGACTAGAGAGTCTTTCTCTACTGCCATAATGCCCACCAAACTCAAATTCAAACTCAACCCCAGGGCTATTGAATCAATTCTGGAGTTCTTCTGATGGGAAGTCATTAGACCTTACATCGGCCTTGGAAGAAGTATGGCCAGGGTGCTCAGAAACAAGGATGACAAGGTCTCACCTCTCATATTTGGGGCATTTTTATCAGGAGAGGTCAGTCCCTGGAAAAAGACATCCTACATGGTAAAGCAGAGGGTCAACGAAAGGAAGAAGCCCCTCAAAGAAATGGGTTGACACAGTGGCTGCAAGGATGGGTTCAAATGCAACAATTGTGAGGATGGTGCAGGACCAAGCAGGGTTCTTCCTGCTGCATATAAGCTTGCAGAGTGGGACCGATTCGATGGACGGAGGACAACAGCAGTAACTGACCGTACCCACTTATAGAGTAAAATGAGACTCCGTGAATTCATATTAACATAATTAACTGAATTAGTAAACAGGTAAAGGATCAGGGAAATCTCTTTCAGTAGAATTCCAATGGGAAATGGAAAGGAAATAATGGAAGGCAAAATCACTAATTGGCAAAACATACAAACAATTGCAGACAAGAGTCATCAATGGATGCTAACATCAGTGGACAAAAGTATAATGACAACCAAAATATTCCCACAGTTCCAAAGTATATCCAAGAGAGTCAGCCTGTGCAAAGAGAAAAACAGTAACCGGTAAGAGCAGACTTAACGAAGCGATCAAAGTTAGCATCGCCAGTAATGAGACTGACTGGCCGTCATGTGCCTCTTCATAGTGCACTCTAAGGAGTGACAAAATGTATCACCTGAAGTTAACCCAAATTGAGGGACAAGCTCCAAATTTAACGGCCAGTTTTTTTCCGAAACGGTCAAGGTTACTTAAGCAAAGAAAGTCTAAGCAATGGATTTAGGTTTACAAAGCCCAGGAAGATGTGGCGATGGAACGGAAGGTGTGATCTGAACCAGATTTTCGCCCAGGTAGGAGACACCGATGAGACACGTAGCGAGACAGAAGTGCTGTGTTGCTGCTCAGCCCCGATGCGTATCCTTACTACACTGGGGTTAGAAAAGATGCAGTATGTGTGGCAGAAAAAGAAACGTGGATTCTTTGTACTATTTCCCCAACTTGTTTGTAAGTCTGTAGTTGTTTCAGTAAAATACAGGGAAGAAGTGCAAGGAGATAGGCTACTTCTCACAGCCCAGGGCTGGGAGACAGGAGGGCACGGCAGGGACAGCTGAGGCAGGCTCAAGTGCGGCAGTACACCAAAGACGCTGCTTTCAACGCCTGCACCTCAAAGGGTGCCACCAGCTCAAAGCAGCAGCGGCCCGTAGACTCTGCTGAGTGTCCTTCCAACTCAAGTTCCAGGCTGTGACGCGAGCTGACGCCTTCCTTCCACCACCCACCCCCTCTCCACTTTTCCAGAGAGCGAGTAGCCAAATCTGGGGTTGGGTGGGGACTGTCAGTAGAGATGCTAATTCAGATGAAAAGTTTTGATTATTACACTGGGGTGGGCACTCTAGGTGCCACACTGAGACTTTGCTTTTTGAGTTAAAGTCACCAGAGAATTGTCTATGAATAAGCAAGCATGTTTTGAGGTCTACCTGAATTTTCTCCGTTCTCTGTGGCCAGGGAGAAAGCTGATCTCCGGGATAAAAGGGACAGCGGGACATATGACTGCATCCCACAAGCGGCTATCTAATCACCCTAGTGATTAAGGTCTATTCACTAGTAAGCAGCAATTTTAATAACCAACTGACTTGTCCCGGAGACAGGGGGCTAGCCCCTCCCCATGAGTGAACGTCTTCCGCAGGCTTCCGTGAGACAGAGGAGTGAAGCATGTCCTCTTACAGCAGACCACTGTGGTCATCTACCGTGGCACCCAGCCCCCATACAGCTGTGGGGGTGAGTGGAGAGTGCTAGAGGTGCCTCTGTCACTGCTGTATTTCCATGGCTACACCCCAAGCTCACAGGTTTCCCGAGGTCGACTTGCCAACAGCCGAGGTGAGCGCTGACCTCAGCAAGTCAACTCTTCCTTCGGCTGAGTTCGGGACAAGGCAGAGGAAGACGGCAATGAATCCTGAGATGGGATGTAAGCATGCCCAAGGAGCATGGGAGTGAAAACAGGACGAGGTAAACGCAGTGAGGAGAGAAAGGGGGGGTGTATGCTGGAGGATTCTGGTCTACCTCTCTGTGAAGCAAACCGAAAGGTGCTGCTGCCTCTTTAATAGTGTGCGGGTTGACAAATCAAAGGACTCACAAGGGCAGGTCCAGCGGCAACCACAGGTCTCTTCCACCTTAACAGGGGAGTAGCCGTTGGGGCACGCAGGCCTCGGCCCCCGGTCACAGTTCACCCGGTGACTCTGCAGCAAAGTCTGGCCATCTGGCAGGCAGGTCACTGTGTGGCACTGATCTGGTAAGGTCCAGATGTCCCCAGGCTGCTCAGAAGAAAGGAACAGATTCAGGTAAGCAATTGGCTGAGGGACCCCAACTCTAAACCCATAGGTCAGGTCACTGCCCAGCTCTGAGCACACACCGACCAGGAATTGGATACAGGCTTAAATGGCAAGACAGCCGCACAGGAGACAGGACGCAGAACAAATAGACACGTGGCCTCCAAAAGCAGGATATATGATAAGGAGAAGTGGACGGAGAACAAAGGAGGAAAAGGGTGACCCATGGGAACAGGGATCCCTAGCACCCGTGTGTGGCTGCTCTTTCACAGTCAACAGAAGGAACTCACCCTCTTCTCGTTCCCGTCTTCATCCATGCAAACGGCAATGAACCCTGAAAGAGACACAAATAAGACTTTAGCTCCCAGCCATCACCCAGGGTTTCTAACCCACCGACGTCTGCGCGGACTACCTGGCAGAGTCCTAGAAGTCAAAATAATTCTGGGGGAGGGGGGGGCATGAAAACAAGCCCTAAGGGCATTCAGCAGTGAGGACACAGATGCACAAAGAGATGGTCACCCCAGTGGGCCTTTCAACTGGCTTTGGGTTTATTTATAACACTGGCAATATGGTAACAACCATAATTTACAAAGCACCTACCACTGTTATCTCCTTTTCTTCTTTCATGGGTACCTCGGTGCCTCCTGGGCCAGGAGGCAGTACCCAACAAACCTCAAAGAGATCTACTTGAAGATTCCTACCAGAAGAGCTACCTTCTACCAGGAAAGGGTAGATGAAAACCAACAATGTTATTGATTTTGACTGAAGCTAATTACATTTGAAAATATGTAATTCCGGCCCCCCCAAAAAATTATAGTTAAAAAATAACCTAAACTTCACTCACAAACTATGGGATGTTGATACTTGACTCTATGTGCCATTGTGTTTCTAAAGCCATGGGTGGGTGCAGGGCCATGGGCAGACCACAATCTGTAGGGCCCTGGAGTTCCCTGTTGCTTCTCTGTAAGCTTCCTCTGCACCGTTACGCAGAGGCTTCCCCTCCGAAAGCTGGACAGGAGGGTGGAAGAATCATACACAGAGAATGTGCCTAACATGAGCAGACACTTGAAGTTCTTGGAAGGCCAACCCCTGTGTATGGGTAGCCTAAGGTCTGTAGAATGTGGGAGTAGATGGCAGTCTGTAAGACTCACCAGAGCACAGCTTGTGGTAGAAGGAATTGCTCAGGGTAACCATGGTGGGAAGGTCTTCAATCCGCTGGAGCTTCACCATGTTGGAACTGGCCCCTGGGCCGGCCAAGGTCCTCAGCTGGGATGCATCATACCGATCCCCAATTCCAATAGGGAATACTGTCACTCCTAGAATCAGCAAAGAAATAAGAAAAAGTACGCATCAACATGCATTGGTTGGGTGCACGCTTACTGGACTGTCATGAAGCTACACCCAGTGTCTGTACAGAAGCTCACGTATTACACACACGTCGTGTTCTGTTTGCACAATTTTGTGAGGAAGAAAAGCAGCCATTTCATGGATGTTAACAAACACCTACTGTGTGTCAGGGACACAGTAGTGATCCAAGGAGATAAAGTCATCATTGAGCCACCACTGGGAAGAAACAGGTGAGACACGCACAAAAATGACGACATGCAGTATCCCAGATGTCAATAAGTGCAGGGGATAGAACAAAATGGTACAAGGAGAATTAGGAGTGCCCACGAGTGGGTGCTGTTACCTTACGTAAGGTGGCTGGGGAAGGGCTCCGTGCTACGGAGACATAGGAACAGAGGTTAGCAGTCAATATGGAAGCTAACCGAGAGGTTATAGGATGTATAGGGTAGGGAGGTCAAAGGTCCAGAGAAATACGCTGGCATGCTCCGGGGTAACTGGGGCCCAGGGAACAAGAAAGGATGCCGGCTGACAGCACGCAAAACTGTAACTCTCAGGAAGGGTCTAGTGTGTCCTCTGAATGAGAGACAAAGTCAGTCAGGAGCTCCGAGCAAAGGCGTGGCATGAGCTGCGATTTTTAAAGAACCACTACCACCTCTATGCTGCGAAGCACTGCACGAGTGGAAGCCGGGGAGAGGGAACAGCAACAGGGGTTCCCGTGAGAACTCGGTGACAGCAGCCCAGCGAGGAATGACGGGGATGTTGAGCAGGGAGGTAGTGGTAGTGTGGTGAGAAGTCTTTGGAACAGGGAGCTATCCTTTATTGACCAATTGTACCTGGGCTCTGAGGGAGGCCGTGCAGTAATAGGCTTTGCTGCTCCCACCAAACAGCCTTTCGCTGATGGATCCAGGTAAGAGAAGGTGGGGGGAGAAAGTGGTAGGGGGATCAACTGAAAAGGTTTCAGCTGTTCAAGTCAGGTTTATCCCTTGATCTTCTACAGCCATCTCTGCAATGCACTGTTCAGTAACCACTTCCCTTCCATCCCTGAACTATGGATAGAGGGTGCTCACCGGAGGCTTCTTTCCTATGTAGTTCCCACAAACCTGTCTTGGACTCCCGCTGGCATCCATAGACTGGATCTGATCTGGTTTCCAGCATTTTCTGTATTTTTGGTTTTTTATTGTTTGTTCATATTAGGGTTTATCTCCAAGGGCTTATGTCATCGGGGGTCACCCTCATGAAGTTGTGGTGTATGTTTTTCAGTCTATGAAACCCAGGACTAATGAACCTGTAGGAACAGCCAACGGAATAAGGGTTTTGGTTGGGGGGTTGAGTGCTTCAGGGGGAGGAGGCAGTAAGAGAGAGAGATGTCAAGGAGTCCAGGATGGAAAAGAGTGTTTGGAAACTGATTGTGGTCCCACTGTGCCACACTGCTTGACGCGGTTGAACGCACTCCTGGGCACTCCCAATTCTCCTTACGCCATGTTGTTCCATCCATTGCCTTTATCGACATATAGGATACGACACGTCGTCATTTTTGCGCATTTATTATCTATCTCTTCCCAGTGTCAGCTCCACGATGACTTTATCTACTTGAGTCACTACTGAGTCCCTGACACATAGTAGGTGTTTGTTAACATTTACGGAATGACTGTTTATCTTACTCACAGAGTTGTGCATAGATGTATGATAGGATGTGATAGGTGTATTAACTCCAAATTAATTATATATAATTACATATATATATTTAAGAGCAGTGCCAGGAGTGGAGCATGTCTTTTGGACCCCAAGATCTCTGTGCATTGAATCTCTTTAATCCAGGTGATAGCTGTGACACCAGAGGAGTGACGGAGGTGTGGCAGCAGCAGAACCAAGCCAGATCATAGAACAGAGCAGTGGAGCTGCCAGTCCACAGAGCCAGTCAAGCTGAATGCCCACGAGCAGCAAGCTGGCTTGCAGAGTGGGGTGCCTCCAGGCACTTAGTTGGGGGAGCTGGGTTGGCTGAACCATAGAGCTAAAGCTAGATATCTTTAGGCTAAGGCTTATGGTGGAGTGGCATGCCCCTTGGGCATTTATTTACAGTCCTAAAGGAGCTTTATACCACTGCATGCGCAGGGCAGAGGCTAACAGCCATGAGGCCGAGAGGTCAAAGATCAGAGAGCTCTGCCTGTGGACCTGAACACTTGTATCTTGAGTGTTTGTAGCCTGTTAACTTCCTTTATAAGCCCCACAATGGTGAGGATTGCCTGTGAGTTTTGTGTTCACTGCACTGAATTGTGAGGCCCAACTGAAAAGTAGAGAAAGCGATGAGAAGGGAGAGCTGGTGTCTGAATTGATAGGAAGGTCCGAGGGTGAGGCCTTTCTGACCTCAGCCTCGCAGACATCAACTTTGGGTGCTGCTGATGTGGAGTTTGATTCTCCTTCCCCCTTGTGAAGCTGGGGGAGGGCAGATGGGGCGCGCGCGCGCACACACACACACACACACACACACACATGCTCTTCTTTGTTTACACAAGGGGAAAGGGAAGACAAGCAGACGGATGGGTTTTGCATGCCTAAGATGAGAAAGGGTGAGGGGCTTGGTGGGGAAAAGTCAGGAATTCCATTTGAGTCAAACTGGCCAGGAGAGCATCTCAATGGAAGGTAGGAATTTTGAAGGCATTGCTGGATCAATGTATTTAGACATGTGGCACTGAATGAGGTCACCAAGGGGGACAGAAGAGAAGATGTCCCAGGAGGGGCTCAAGGTGTGCGCACCCCCATTTGCCTTGGGAACCTGGGGCGCGGGTGGGTAGAGGACTTGCTCACGCGCTCATGCTTCCTCTCCACCAGGGGGCGCAAACCGTGGCTCTGGACTCAGTACATACCTGTGGTTCTGAAGTACAATCGGGAGTGAAAATAAAACGATCATCGTTTCATTTATAAAATATTTAAAGGATATTAGTCAAGCAACGGTGATTGCATTTGTTTGTAAAAACATTTATGGCTCTCAAATAATTCTTAAATTGCTGTGAGGCGCAGAACTGGCTCTTCTGTGTCAAAAGTTTGCCGACCCTGCTCTGGAGCATAATTGCTTCCTGTCCTGAGGAAAGTCTCTTCTAGATTCTTGATGCTGAAGGAGAAACGCCTCCTTTCTGACATTCCCCAATTCCATGCTTGAGAAAGTTCTAGCTATTTACAATTCGTTTAAGGTTTCAGTTGAAGTTCTGTAACATTGGCAGCTTTTGTTAATGCAACTTGGTCATCCTAATGCACCCGCTCTCCATGGGCCCTTGCTCATGAAATAACAGACTTCATAACAGGCCGCATCCATCCGTTCAGCAATGGCTACATGAGTGCCTTTCCGTGCAATTTTGGGCATCGTGCACAAATACAAGGAAATAAAGGTTTCCCTGCCTTCAAGGAACCCCCTGTTTGTGCAAGAGGCAGACATTTAGCAAATAAAGGCAATCCAGCATGATGTGTGCATGCTGAGCAGTCCAGACGGGGCACAGAGAAGGCAGGGAAGAGCTCTCCTGTGTCAAGGTCAGGACGTTCAAAGAGCAGTCTTCCAAGCAGTGAGGAGGGAGCCAACAACACTGGCCGACCCTCGCCCTCCCTTGGCACTTCACCACCAGTCCTGGTGATAGTGGCCGCTCACCTTCGTGTGGGCACAAGGCTGGGGCATGCCTGCATCCTCCCTAAAGCAGTGTCCTGCTCTGTGTCCACCCAGATCCCTGATCTCAACCAGCCCATCAGACTGCTATTGGGAAAGAGCCGTGCGTGAATGCATAAAGTCCCTGGCTGTTCTCACGACCTCCGATTAAGTCAACCTGGCCACAGACATGACACTTTGGTGAGAGATCAAAGTTTCAAGAATGCCACATTAAAAATGAAAAGCTTATGGATCTGACCTACCCCTGGGCACAAAGGGCAAATATGGAGGACGGCAAGGTTGCTATCGAGGGCGGTATTTCCCAAAGTGGGCAAGACCACCCTGCAGGGGGGCTGCAAATGCAGACCCCTCCACCCTGTCCTGGATTGTGGGCTACACAACAAAACGGTTGAATAGCTGAGGGGCAATGTTCTTACTGAGAAGGGGGCAGTGGACCAAGTAAGTTTGGGAACGTGTCATCTAGAGCACGCGGACAGGTCAAAGGCAAACAGGCTCTAAGCGCTGTCTGCTGTTCCAAACAGCACGGTGCTGGTGGACTCAACAGTGGTCAGTTTGCACCCCAGCCACACGTGCCTGACTGCTGTGTGCATTTAAAGTCGCCCAGGTCGGCTGAGACTAACCCCACCCCGGCCAGCCCCCGAGCCCCCCCAACCCCCGGCAGGCTTCCAGGTGGCGCACTGATACTCACGGCTGGCCCTGGCAGCGGTAGCAGCTGCATCCACTGAGTCCACAGACACGTCCGTCACCAGGATGACCACTGCCTTAGAGGCTGCAGGCCTGGCACCATGCACTTCTGAAGTTACGTACCGCACAGCAAAGCCCAAAGCATCCCCTGGGAAGGAAGATTGGACCACGTCAGGTCAGCATGCAGAGGGGCAAGCGAGGTTTTTCATCAGCCAGTCAGCATCCTGTTTTGCAGTGTATACTTAAATCAGTAAAACCAGATGATCCAGAAACTCAAAGAAGGCTTCAGGCTTAGATGTGCAGGACACCGAGAGAGGAAGCTAGCCAAGGTCCAAAGAGCAAAGGGGCAGCTGACGACTGGTAATCGCTTAGGCAAAGCACTAGGGCCCTGCATCCCAGTCTGGGGCCCCACATTACCAACTTGGCTGGGGCCGCCTTCCTGCTGCATGGGGTCCACCAAGCTGATTAACTGGGCAGGCTCCAGGGCCACAGTCCACTGCACGTCGATGGTGGTGACGCTCCCGTACTGCAGCACTGACACCTGGGTGCGATGCGGTCCTGAACGGAAAGGAAGCCGGACGCACACTGTAAGTAAGGTGGAGCCGGCCCCCGAGCCTCCCCCCCCCCACCGGAGGAGCCTCCTCCCAGCCTGTCTCCTCAGGGCCCTCACTCGCCTATGTTGGTCTTGGCGATGAAGGCCTTGGCGAAGCTTTTCATTTCCTCAAAGGAAGTAGGCGAAACGCCCGAGGAGCCATCCAGGAGAAGAACCACGTCCAGGGGCTGGCTGCAGTCTACAAAGGGGACCGGGGAGGCTGGCACACAAATGCCCATAGAGAGAGGGGGTCTGGGTGCCGCAGGGTACTGTCAACCATGTAGCACCATGTGGAAAGGGGTCTCCACTATCCCCAAGGGATGGCGATATGGGATAAGGAGAAGGGGAAGAGGGAGAGGGAGTTCCTTGGGCCCTGGGGTACCCAGGTTTGGGAACACCAGGAAGATCCCAACTCCTCCCAAAGCTACTTTAAAATTCACTCAAGTCATTAGCTCCCTCATAGCAGGAGCTTGCCCCTCGTCTAGAACTGAGTGAACTATGGGTGATGGCAAGGAGCCATGGTGGTGTAATGGTTATGCGTTGGGCTGAGATCCATGTGGTCTGCAGTTCAAAACCACCAACAGTTCAAAATAAAGACTGGGTGGCTTTCCACTCCTGTAAACAGATACAGTCTTGGAAACCCATGAGGTGGCTATGAGTCAGCACTGACTCAATGGCAGTGAGTTTGGGTTTGGGATGGGAGATGGGTAAACAGGACACTGGCCAAAGAAAATGAAGCAGCACATCCCTGGGGCACAGGCTCTCTGTTCTTAGTTCTTCCGTGGAGGTGAGGGTTCAATGACCAGTGGCCGGCCACTGCCGAGTCCTGCCCAGTCCATCTCCTGGCAGCCCCACGTGGATCGGAGCAGAACAGTGTTCTGTGGGGTTCCCACTGGCTGAGTTTTCCAGAAGTAGAACACCAGACCTTTCAAGGCACCTCTGAGTGGACTCAAACTGCCTATTTTTGGTGAGTAGTGGAGTGCACTTACCACCCGGGCAGCCTAAGGTGTTCCAATGTTGGGAGACAAAGCCAGGATCAACTCAAACCAAGCTTAATGCCATCGGGTCAATTTCTGTTCATACCTGCATTCATAGCGGGAGGGCCCCTGTGGGCTACCGAGACTAAATCTTTACAGGCAGAAAGCCCCGTCTTTCTCCTGTGGAGTGACTGGTGGATTTGAACTGTCGACCTTGTGGTTAGCAGCCCATGGCATAACCCACAATACAACCAGGATTCCTCCATGGAAATAGCTGGTCTAAACACTACTCTGAACCTTGTTAAGATAAGAGACTGTTCTTACTGCTCTCTTCAGCAGAAATGTCACAGACGTCTAAATAAATCTGTGACTCTCGTTACAAAGAACACAATTTTAAAAGAGGTGCTGATGACAAGTGTGAGCACCAAGCCAGTTATTCTGGCATGGGCCAAACACACCAAATAAAGATGTGGAAGAACTAGGGACTGAGGGCCCCAAACCACACAGCTAGTAGGTAGCAGAGGTTACGATTCAAGCTCAAGCAGTCTGGCTCCAGAGTCCGAGGCCTGACTCTGCTGCCTGTCATCTGACTTCCCCAACATATGGTGCTCTAGGGACATGCTGCCTACTCATAATAACCTCACCCGCCCAGGTCCAAAGTGAGCTGACAGTCACCAGAATGAATCCGGTTTAGAGGCAGGAGTGGGACCGGCTGAGAACGAGGCTTTGTGATCAAGCTTATATTCCAAATACTTGATACTGCTTAAATTGTAACAGGGAACATGAATGCCTTCACGTTTAAAAGCACACACAATAAGAAAAGACCCTGCCCATCCAACAAACACTCGCTGCCTAGGAGGTGAGGAGACACACACACAAACACGGAAGGTAGGATTTGGACTAAGGTACAGAGCAGGAAAACAGGATTTGAGCCCATGAATCCCGATGACTGGTGCAGGCCATGCCCTGACCCTCCCACCTGCACATGAAGGCCCCCGTGTTACCTAGGGCTGGGGCGAGGGTGGGGATCCTCAGCCCCTCCTCAGAGCAGCATCTCTGCAGCACCAGGTCTGGGGCCTCTCGGGGAAGAGTCTCAAAGTCCTGGATGAGAATGGGTGCGTTGGGCCAGCCCATCTTCTCCAGCTCCTGCGAATTGGCATGAGGCCCCACTCCAATGGGCACCAGCTGGATGTCTCCAGGCAGCCGCTTGATCTCGTCAGAGGCGGGGTTGGCTGTGACCATGTAGACCAGGTTGGGGGCCTGCTCACGGTCCCCCTGGCTGGGGGAGAAGCTGTGCTCAGAGAGGTACTGTAGGGCCAGCCCAGTGTTAGTCCTGTTGCCACCCTGGTAGCGTAGCTCCCGCACACGCTGCAGGATGTTGGCCTTGGACTGTGCCTCGCTGAAGGCATGCTCCACCGTGACCACGTACGAGTACTGCAGCACCGTGACATGGATGCTGTCCTGGCCCACGTCCATCCGCCGGATCACCTCCTCCATGAACTCCCTGCTGCGGTTGAAGTTGGCCTCACCAACCTTGTCTGAGCCTTCTAGGACAAATGCCACATCCAGGGCCATGGACTTCCTCGCGGGCCCCAGGGATGGGTCCTTCGAAAGGCTAGGACCCACAGTGACTTGGGCCATTTTGGGGGGCTGAGTTGAGGCTGGGGCTTCGGGTGCCAGGTCACAGAAGTAGTTGATAATCTCGTCCCTCCTCTGCTCCAGCTCATCCACGCTGCTGAGCATGAAGGCCTTGTTCTCAGGGGCCTGCTTCTCGATGAGGCGGAGCTGCTTGAGGCTGGCGTGGGGCCCGATGCCCACTGGGATCACGATGGCCTTCTTCTTCTTCAGGCCCTGAGCATAGCGGGCCAAGTTCCGGGCCATCCGGGGGGGCTCCTCGCTGGCTGTCAGGAGCAGGACCACTCGGGAGGCTTCCGGGCGGTCGACCTTGCTGAAGACCTGGAACAGCGTGTACTTCAGGACCTCGCTGGTGGAAGCCACCTGGCTGCCTGCGTACTTCACCTGGCCCGCAATGCGCCGCAGCTCCGAGGGCCGCTTCCGGTCCTTGAGTTCGATGTAAGAGTGTGAGCCGTCATGGTACTCTACCAGGGCCACCCGGATGCGCTTTTGGGAGATGTGCAGTCGCTCCATGGTGCCCACCACGAAGGCCTTCAGCACCTCAAACTCGGCCTCCGACAGCTTGGAGGAGCCGTCGAGCAGGAAGACCAGGTCGAGCAGCTTGCTGCAGTAGAGGTCGTGCAGGGGGACCTCGGGGATCTCCTCCTCCACGTACGGCGTGGTGGCACTGACCGGAACTGCTGTGGGGGCCAGTGCAGGGCCTCCTGGCTCCACCGGGCAGGCTTCACAGGTCAGATTGGCTCCATCGCATTCACTGTGGCACAGGGAAGATAGGAAACCATTCAGGAAGAACCCGTGGGCATGGCCCACAACGGTGCTGGTTAATTTTGTATCAGTGTGGTGAGGCTATGGCTCGCAGGGGCGAGCCAAACACTAGTGTGGTTGCTGCCCCGGAACGCAATCTCATGTCAATGACACCGGAACGTCCTTTCACAGTTACCTAATGCAGTGCAATCAATCCATGTACAGAAAAGTCTCCCTGGGCATGCTGTGCCTGCAGACTGTAAACAGGCCTCGTGGCAGAACTTTACTCTTCCCCTCGCCACCTGACCTACAGCTCGTGGGCCCACGCCCGCCAGACATCCCCAGCCAGTTGCCTGGTCCGCAGATGTTGGACTTGCCAGCCCCCACGAACACGGAGCCAAATGTCTCCAGACAGCCCTGCGCCCTCTGAGCCCGATTCTAAAAGTCTAAGCTGCAACCCATTCTTGGTGGTAGAAATGACGTTTCTGCTTCTAGATCATGCACTGAAACCGAAACCCATTGAAGTAAATCAATGTGTGTGTGCGTGTGCATGTGTGTGTGCGCGCGCACAGATATATGAGGAGGCTTTAAAAGGCTCGTGGAAAAATTAAGTTAAAAGAAAATGAAACATTTCCGGGAACCATTTGAAGCCTGGTGGGTGGGTGTGAGCTCAGGGGTTCTTTTGCTCTGGAGACCTAACAGAGACGAGAACCACTGCCTACAGCACTGCCCGCCTGGCCCACCTGAGTGTGGGTTCCCACTAAACACTCCCCATCCGCGGGAGACGTCTTTGTTTTTGTAGAAGGTTCTGCTCTGCTGGCGAAAGCCTGCTCCCCTTAGCAGCTGCAGGCATGGCCCACACTATCCCTTTCAAACACACAGACCTTCCAAGTCGTCCTTGCCTCTGACACCTCTTGTAGCCTCATCCCCCATTCTTCCCAACACTCCAGCCATGCCAAGCTCCTCCACTGGCCCGTGCCTCCGTGCCTCCATGCCCCTGTACAGGTCATTCCCGCTCCCGGGGGCCCACTCCACAGTCTCCCTGAGTTCTGCAAATCCCACCTCCAAGACCAGAGACATCAGTTGTGAAGCGTGTCTCCAAAGAGCGCCACCGCCCGCCTCTGAGTCAGAAGGGCCCTTGATTCCAGACACCCAAACGTTAACCCATTCTAGGCCATGCACTGAAACCTATAGTGACTCAAAATGTCTTTTCAGCCTAAGGCTCTAGCAACATAGACATTTAATTATAGCCCACTTGTGGCTGCAAGTGGCTCCAAGGTTGACGCTGCTGACTCTGGGAACAGTGCCACTTCTACTGAACGTCAATGCTCTGTAAGACTTATTAGAGCAGTTTTCCTTGTATGAATTTCGGACCGTGACGTGGGTTCAGAGGGACGAGTTGTTGCCCAGGGACCATGGCGTTTATTTGCCAGAGGTGGTGGAATAACGTGGGGAAGGCTATCAACAATGACTGCAGAACACCACGAGATAACCAATGGTACGGAGCTGAAGTGGTTGCATTGGAGAATGTTTCATTGTGTGTATCTTTGCCACAATTAAAGAATAATAATTACCCAGATATCAATGAGCACAAGAAGAAAAACAATGCTCTAAAATTAGCTGTGATGATGATTGTACAGCTCTTCTTGATATGACTGAACTATTGAATTGTGAGACATGTGGATGAAATTAAGTGCCAATAAAACTGCTCTTAAAATGTTGAACCATGTGTAATAAGTGGGCCTCAAAGAACAGAGGACAAACAGGAGTAAAAACGTTTTGGAAAGCAGAGAGAGATTCAAAAGTCCCAGCTTTATCTAAGCAGGCTAGAGTTCTTGAGGGTAATCTACACGAGTCTCCATGGTATTAGACTTTCCTTCATTCATTCTCCCAAAGGACATGTCTGGAACACCTACATGATGCAAGACACTAGCCAGACCCCGGGCCTGGTCCAAAGGAGGTGTCACTAATCTGTAGCAGAGCAGATGTTCCCCCCACCCCACCCCCACACACGCAAAGTCCTCCATTACTAAGCCAACTTTCTTGACCCTTTGAGTCACATCGCCTTTACTCATGTCCAACTAAGACAGGGTATGCCACACCACCAAAAGCCAACCCTCAAACTGGTTGCTCTCCAGCCAATCCCAGGTCACTGTGTTGTTGAGCGGAAATGCTCCACCGGGTTTTCAGGGCTGTGACTGTCAGAAGCAGTCTTCCGAGGTGCCTCTGGGTAGACATGAACCTCCAACCTTTCAGTTTGCCATCAAGTGTTTCACTGGTGCCTATACCTGACCACAAGTGAAATCAATTGACCCTGAGGTAGAGACCCATCCAGGCTGGGGCCTTCTCCCTCAGCCTTTGAGGTCACTGTCACTCCCCAAACAGTGCTGAAGGCTGCTGACCCTGAGTCCTGGGAAGCAATGCTCTGGGCTTCACTGTCCAGTGGTGTCTCTCTGCAGCTGGACCTGGAAGGACTGTCAACACCCTGCTTGAAGTCGCCGTGTGAGCATGCCCCCTGGGTGTGGTGAAGAATAGGGGAGGGCTGGAAGCGGTCAGGCCAGCATCGGACACACCCAAACTTTACTGCTCTACAGTCTCCATGTCACCACAACACCGGGGCACAAGCCGGGAAGGCAATTCCTACTTTCTCATGGTCCACACAGTGAACTTGCTTTCCTGCTTGGCTAATGGTGTGTGAGTGACATACTTTCTAGTTTCCTGTGTTTTCCAGAACACGCGGCCCAGGCCGTGTTAGCTCTTGTTTGTACAGATGGTGCGGCGTGATCAGACTATGGCAGCTGGGGCCACAAGCAAGTGGACCTTCTCAAGTGTAAGTTCCCATAAGGCTTGACTGGTGTCGAGCATGGGCGTTGAATAGATCAAGCTTAATAAATGTTCCCTGCTCCTCCTGAGACAAGACCTGAGGAAGCTCAGAACCCTCTGGCCCCAGGGAACCCTGCTCATTCCCCAGAGGCCGGTGTCCCTGGGCACCCCCGCTCCTGGGAGTGCTGAGATCACAGACACGGGTGTTCCCCCAAGGTGTCTGGGTTCCGCTGAGGGACCAGAGGCTCCAGCTCTCTCCTCTCCAGCCCATCCATCTCAGTAAGAACGAGCTCGCACACACGGACTCCAGGGGACTTCTCACCTCTCTGCTCATTAGCTCGCTTTACCCAAAGCGAAGTCTCTGAGTAGGCCCCCGAGAATATGGTTAGAAATATTTTACCAGATCTGGCAGTGCTTGGGGTCACTTGGGTTCAAGGTCACTTTCTTGCCCGGGGGTAAGCGCCGGCCGGCCACCTCACACACAGGGCAGTCATCGAGGTCCACGCAGGTCTGCAAAAGCTCATCCAAGATTTTCCCTGCAGGACGAACTCCAATCAGGAGAGCCAGTCCCTCCTCCGCCCACAAGGAGGGCCTTCCCTTAACCACAGGGGCCCGTCCCTGGAGTCAGCTCAGGGTTCACGCCTGCTGCCCCCAGTGGTCACCCCAACACTCAGGGACGATCGCTCTTTCTTCGTGCCCTGCTTTATTCTGCCATCAAATCAAGGAGGACGTACTCTTTCCCGACGGACCCCGAGCCTGGGACCAAGGAAATTGCATCTGCAGGGCTCTCTGGGCTCCACGGGAAGCCTCCGGCAGCTCTGATCTGCACTGTGTCAGACCACAGTCACGAGCCACGTGCGGCCTTTTATATTTCAATAAGGTGAAACGAAGCCAAAACAGCCACTGCGAGTCCTCGGTCACACCAGCAACATCTCTCAGAAAGGGCTGCGGACACACTAAGCCTGTGTCCATCAGCGGGAGCCCCAGCAGTGGTGGTTCTACATGGTTTGCGATGGTGCATTTTCCAAAGTACAACTGCAGGCCTTTCTCGTGAGGAGCCTCGGGGTGGATGCTGACTCCCACCCTTTCAGCCAGCAGCTGAGCCCCCCGGGACTCCACACCCAGAGAGTCACACAAATGCATTTCATGGGGACCCAACTTGATGAAACCCGTGGCTGGCCTGACATGAGGGCTATAAGGCCGTGGACAGGGCAGCACGGGGGTCAACTGAGAGGGCTGGGACAGGGAAGCCCTTGCCTAACACGTACCCCTCCCTCCAGCCTGAGCCTTGCCCAGGAGCCAGCACACCCCTTGCCTCGCCGCCGAGGCCTTACCTGGGGGGCAGTGTGCGTGGCAGCCCTCCACACACTGCACAGGGCACACCAGAGGCTCCGGGTGCTGGCAGGTGACAGGGCAGGCAGGGGCACAGCTGTTATAGCGCCACTCGCACTCATACCCGTTTTCCCGCACATTCCTCTCCTCGCAGCTCTGGGCTGTGGAGACAGAAGAAACGGACCGCTGCCATTCAAGCACCAGGCAGTCCTACGCAGCCCGGGAAGCCACCTCTGCCCAGAGACCTGCAGCAGACCGGGATGAGACTGCAGGCGGCAATGGCTTTGGGGAGGTGATGATCGCATTGGAGAACTGCTGGTCTGCAAGATGTTCTGGCCCTGAGAGTCGCCAATCTCTGAAGCACTGACACCAGGAGCCAGTGGTTTTCCACAGGCATATAAAGGAGATTGGCTGCTTCCCTGCATCAGGCAGGCACCGCAAAACCACATGTATTGTTCACTCGTACTGACACATGTGACGGTGACCAGTTACAATGAGATGCTCTCTTCTCTTCATCTGAGCTCCCTCTCCCAGAATTCCCCTGGAGGAGACATATTAATGTGGTGCATCCCTGACCCTTCTCTCCCATGACACTAGCTCCTTGCACATGGCAGGCTGTGAGCTCTCCTCCAGCTTGGGCCATCCACCCGCAAACCACGCATCTATCTTGGCTCCCAGGAGCGTGTCCTCCTAGGCTCCGTTCGCCTTGAAATCGAATGCATGCGGGGTGAGGGGTGGGGCGTCTGAGGGGCACAAGGACTCACGGCACAGAGTGGCCGTCCTCCAGGTCACCACCAGGCCGTGCTGGGCACAGGCATGGGCGTAGGCAGCAACGGTGTCGCAGAAACAGGCGCAGTCCCCGACGGACTCGCAGGAGCAAGTGTCATAAATGCAGGCGTCCAGGTACGGCTCAGGGTCCACCTGCAACGGGAGACTCAGGGTGGCCAAGGCCGGGCCCGGGCCCAGGAGCTCGGCTCTTAGTCTGGGCGAGAACGCTCTGGGGTCAGAGGAAGGGAAGGAGGGCCCAGGGCCAGGGGCGAAGTGCAGGTCAACGGTCCCAGCGAAGGAATGGGTAGGTTAAATTCTAAGCTGGCTTCCAGCAAGGAATGCTGGATGAAGCAGCCCTGCTGGCCTTTTGTGGATGATGAGGTCCCTGAGAATGGTTCAAAGGAATATTCAATCCCCTTTCCATTGTCCGCCTAGCAGTCATCCCTCCCCCCTTAACCACTCCGACCTCGTATGTGTTAGTGTTTTTATGCACACACACACTCACTTGCTGGCCATTCCCTTTCCTTGCCTCACACACATCATAAAAGACGATGAGACACATGCCAAAGGGCAGGCGTACTAGGTCCGGTATGCTGAAGAGTGAGAGCCACCTGGCTACTCCTGGCGTGGGGGCCTGAACCTACTTGGAGGGACAGCCCACCCCGCATCTTCATACAATTGCAGTACTCCTGCCCTGCCGCCGAACACCCCACCCCACACACAGCCTTCCCCAGGGAAGTTCTGTGGGAAATACATTCAGAACTCAGGTGGGGCCACTGTTGCAGGGGGTGCCTACAGCCCTAACTTCCCTGGCTCCTCTCACTGTCTTCCCTCCTCCAGTTTAGATGCTCAGGGCTGCCACAAGCCCACGGATTTCTAAGTACCCTTTGCTGTTCTCGGGGCGGGGCACTGGGAGCGGGGATCACTGGAGGACCATGAAGACAACTGAGATGCATGTATCCAAGCAGTCACTCCCATGGTAGCCAGGTTACACAGCAGCATGTGCATATGCAGCTGGCTGGCTACGTGTGTGCACACACAAAACACACGTACGATCCCACACCCATGCGTATTTGTCACACGAGAGTGCACCCTGCTTCCACTTTGTATTGGGCGTCCCTCACTACCATTTGATATAAACACAAGGAGCCATGCGGTGAAAACTGAGGTCAGGTCGGAGTGCGTTCCCGTGAAGAATGAGTTGGGGCTGGAGAAGGGTGTTGTGGGGGGACGTGCATAGGTCTGGAAACAGACGGGGGGTCAGGAGAAGGAAATCTCTGGCTCGAGTGTGGGGTGAGATCGTTCGATGGAGGATCAAGGCTGGAGGCCAATGTAAAGAGAGACACGTTAGCCAATGCCAGCAAAAACTGTGCACTGCACAGAGAAAAATGTTTCTTCAGGTATCACATTCCTCATAAACTGCCCTTTCTCCTTGGGTTTCTTCCAAGGCTGAAGCTAAGAAGGGGACTAAAGAGTTATCTATTGTTGGGTGTCATCAAGCCAATTTCAACTCAGAGCAGCCCTAGGGGACAGTCTAGAACTGCCCCCACCCCCAGGGCTTTCTTGGCTGCAATCTGTCTGGGAGCAGACCCCGGTCTTTCTCCTGCAGCCACTGGGTGGGTCTGGACAGCCAACCTCGTGGCTAGTAGCCAGACACTCATCCAGTGCACCACCAAGGCTTCCGAAGAAGGTGGCGGTCGTGTCGAGACGTCATGTTCTGCGTGCCCTCTGCCCTCACCAGTTTGTTGCAGCCCTGGAAAAGGTCACTGGTCAGGATCCTGCAGGAGGAATCTACCATCGCCTGCTTCATGAGGTTGTTGTGGCAAGTGGCCGGGGTGGCATCCAGCGGCACCTGAGGAGCGAGGCGGGAGCACACAGGTGGGCCAGCCAACAGCCACAAGGGTCCATGGGTCCCCTTCCCCAGCCCTGCGTGCAGCCCACAGGCCCAAGCCCCTGCCCCAGCCCCAGTGACAGTGTTGGATACAGTGTGCCAGAAGCAGGCCTCTCAGGCCTAGGGCACTCAGGCCCAGACGTACTTTCCTGGTATCGGCACACTGCGGGTTCACCTTCCAGGAATTCCCAAAGTCCACAGGGTCTTCTTCCAGTTGGAGGTTGCTGCTGGTGAAGTCATTGTTCTGGATGCCATCAAAATTCCCACACAGGCCGCACACTTGCTCCTTGATAGACAAGTAGAAAAGGCAAGCCTGTAAACCTCAGGGGCACCCTCTCCTCTCAGAAGGGGAAGGAGGACGTTCCAGGCAGCAAAGGAGAGAGAGGTCTCTGAGGAAGAGGGGCAAGAGTTGGGGGCAGGATGGAAGAAGGATGAGGAAGAGGGGCAGGGATGGAGACCCAGAGAGAACCAAGGTGATCAGCAGAACCTTGCCCGGGCCAAGGCCTTTCTGGGTCTCCTCACAGGCCCTATTAGGACAAGGAAGCAAAGGTCCTGCACAAGGGAAAACCACTCGTCCACCTTCACATCATGAGCCCGAGGCAGACAGAAGTGGGAAGGAGGCAGCCTTGGCCCTGGAACTCCCGGACTGAACCGTCTCCCTCCCCAGTAAGAGTATGAGCAGAGGGGCCTACTGGTTCACAGGGACCCCTGGAGGCTGCTGACAGCCTGCTCTACAGGCAGTAAGCCCCCTCACCTTGAGCCCGGCCAGGGCAGACGGGCTGCTCTACAGTAAACGCCACCTCTGAATTCACCTCTCACTGCGTGCCACACCTCCTGAACAAGGAGTGGCTGAGGAAACAGAAACCATGAAATAAAGACGGCAGGGAGAAACGACCCCCATGGTCTGGTCTAGCAAACAAAGGGTGCTGTATCCTCACCCCGTATTGCAAACTCACTCTGGGGACAAAGACTTGTGACTTAGTCCTCCGTTACATCAGTGACAATGTGATCTGGCTTGGAAGGCTGAGCGTGAACGACTGGGTAATGGGTAGCTGGGAAGTTGTCCCAGTTGCACAAAGGGTCAAAGGTTGGTCAGTGGAGTAGGAGCCCCTCCCCAGGGTAAGGTGAGGCCTCCTGCCTCTAAAACTGGCTCCGAACATCTTTCTCTCCCCCATTCCAAATGCCCCTGTCTCCTCGTCTTCCTGGACGCTCTGCTCACCTCTACACTTCTGTCATCTCTCAGACAGGTCTCCCCAGACCAGCCAATCCAAAATCATATCCCTGCCAAAATAGCACCTCCACCTGGTCTGTGGCAGCCAGCTCTAGACCCAACAATGTCCACACCCTAATCCCCAGAATCTATGGCTATGCTTCCCTCAAAATATATGTTGCAAACAGCAAACTTTAAACCTGGGGCGACAGTCCCCCTTGGTAAGGGTTTTGTTTGTTAAATTGTAGGGTGTGTCCTGAGCCCATCTCTTTTGAGATATAAAAGGAGTAAATTAAGATACCAACAGAGAGAGAGAGAGCCTGGCCCGGCACCTGAATCAGACGTCCAGCCTCCTAAACGGCAAGGGAATAAATTCCTGATGGTTCAAGCCGCCACTCATTTGCGGTGATTTCTATTATGTCAGTGCTAGATGACTAACACACGGCAAAGGAGACTCTGCAGATAGGAGTAAAGTAGGGGTCTGGGGATGGGGGCGGGGGATTACCTGGGATAATCTACAGGTGCCTGATACAATCAGGGGGCACTTAAACCAGGAAGACAAGAGGGTCAGAGTGAGAACAAGCAGTGTGGCCAGTAGAAGCGGAAAGGCGGAGGGTGGAAGATGCCGGGCAGCTGGTTTTGGAGGAGGAGGGCAGAACCCCATGGCAAGGAGGACCGGAGGCCCATGAAAGCCGTTGAGCAGCTTTAGCCTTCTTCCGTCCAGAACTGTGCGGTAGCACGTGGGTGCTGTGGTAAACCACTGAGCGAGTGGCCATTTGTTACAGCAGCAATAAGGCACTAGTACAAGAGCCGTACAAGGTCGTGTTTTGTCCTGCTGCGTGTCTGGTGGCCAGAGTGCAGTCTGACCCAGAGCGGGCTTGTTTTCCTCAAGCCGCCATAGCGTTGGCCCTGGCTCGTGGAACTGCGTGTGTGTCGAGGTAGAACTATGCGCACGTGGTTTTCAGCAGTGCATTTTTCCAGAAGCAGATCACCAGGCCTTTCTTGTGAGTGCTCGTGGGCGGACATACACCTCCAACCCTCCAGTCAGGAGCCAAGTGTGCTAACCATTGGCACCGCCCAGGGACTCCCTGCGACGTAACAGCAACTCAACAATGTTTGTTGAAGGAATGAGTGACTAGTTCAGCTGCTAATCCCAAGGTGGGCAGTTCGAGAAACCACCAGCTGTGCCCAAGGAGAAAGATGAGGCTTTCTACCCTGTAAAGCGTGACAGTCTCGGATGCCCAAGGGGCACTTCCACCCTGTCCTACAGGGTCGCTCTATGTCAGAACTGACTGGACGGCAGCAGGCGTTCCCGGAAAGGAATATGGGCCATCCCTTGAAGAAGTAAGAAGGGCGCTGCCCCCCACTGTGGGCACCAGTTGCAAGCAGACGGCTATTCCAGTTAAAGTCAGCAACCTGCTAGAGCCCGCACAAAACCCTTCGCTCTCAGAATCGGCTCATCCTGGACTCAGTGCTAAGGCAACACCCCAGAATACTTGCAGGGTTTGTCATAATGTCTGACATGATCAGAGAAACCTAAGGAAAACCCATTACTTTAGTCATTTATTTCCTTTTTCTTTGGATGGCAACGGCATGCCTGGCAAAAGCAGCCAATGCTCTGTTTGTGTAGGGGACAGCCCTGAAGCCTTCCCCCGTGCAGGCGGACTCTGTGTAAGGCAGTCACAGCTAACTGTGAGCCGGGGATGCTGCCTTGAGGTCAAGGTCAAGGTGACTGGATGAAATGACCCCCCTCCTCTAGAAGCAGTGTGAGAGGGGGACAATGAGCAGCAGCCACTTAGGAAGCTGAACAAGGTCCAAGTCTTAGACAAGCTGAAGAAGACGTGAGAAAGGCCACTCACCTGGTATGTCTGCTTCAGAACCACCGAGATGGCCAGGCGGTGGTCCCAGACCACAGAGAGGGCTCTGCCCAACAGCAGAATGACATACCGGCCAGATTCCACCACATCAAAGTGAGTGGAGTCCTTGAGGGGCTTCTTCACAATCACCTGGAGGAAAACAAGGTGTGAAACAGGAAGGAGGAAAAGGTAGGAGCTTGATTCCAGGCCCTCTCTCACCCCTCACCTGCCCTCTCTGTCTCCACTGCTCCACTGACTCGGGCAGGACCACGCCTAGAAATCCCTGTGTCTATCTCACCTGCCACTCTTCAGGAATTAGAGGGCCAAGGGATGATTACAGAGGCGGCAGCCGCATCATAGTTATGAGATTAAAAATACAACCATACAACCACAGCAGAGCTTCCATGACATCACAAAAGGCAGTTTTACCGGCACTCGGTCTTTAAATACATGTGGTCTCTTGAATGGGATGGAAATATGGCAGTGATTTTAAACTCCGGAAGTGAGTTGCATGTTGGGCTGCGAACCACAAGATCAAGAGTTGGAAACCACCAGCCACTCTGAGGCAGAAGGATGAGGTTTTCTACTCCTGTCAAGAGTCAGTCTCTGAAACTCGCAAGGGCCTATCTGCGCTTTCCCACAGGATTGCTGAGAATTAGAATCAATTCAGTGGCGTTGAGTTTGAGGTGTGGGGTTTTGGGAGGCAGCGGATTAAAAGAATCTACCCCTTATAAAGCCCCACCCTACAGCCTTGCCCGTGTTCCCACATCTGACTGGCAGAGTGGAGAGGCCAGGCGCACAGCTGTAGGGCAGGAGGCACAGATTTCCGCTTTGCAGGAGACTGGTAGTTACATAATCTGGTGTCAACTTGTGAAGGGGAGGAGTCGAGCTTGTCAACCTGGTCACAAATTCACGACCTCATTGGGAGGCGCCATGGAGATGAATAGCTCACTGGAGGCCAGACACACTCACTCCCTGGGAGACATTACTGACAACGAGCCTGATGGAGCTACCCTGATGCAGCCGGAGCCCTGGAGCTGGAGGAGCCACGTGGAGACCCACGCCAGCACGGAGATGCTTCTACCATCACTGGATCCACAAGACTTTCCTCCCACTGGTCTGTGAGCTTCCTGTATTCTGCATCATTGCATGTGTTGTGAGTATGAAGAGGATTTACAGATTGGTATCGGACATATGGGCTAATTTTGGACCTACAGGCTTGATCTGGACTGGGCTGGGATGTTTTCTCAATTTTCAATTACTTTTGTATTATATACTCTTTATTATACACATATGAATGTCTCTGGATTTGTTTCTCTAGTCACAAGGAGGATGTAACACAAGGAGGACCCAGGCCTGAGCCCTTGACTTGGCTAAATCATGTCCAGGGCCTTCCTCTCAGAGTGTCTGGCTGACTATCTACCCCATAGAATTGAGGCTGATCCTGAGAACCTGTCACTCCCTTCCAAAGTCCCCTCCTGGTGACAGACAGCATGCAGAGCAAATCACATGTGCAGATCTGTGGCTCATTTGTCTGCACACTACTCAACCTCCTTTGAATTGGAGTTGACACCACTGACCCACAGCCGAGCCCAACGTTGGCTGGACAGTGTTCTTCAGTCATGATGCCGCCGTCACCCATTGTCCCCGGAGCTGCACGGAGTACGTGTGCAACACAGGCTGGGCCACGCGCGCAGGCTGAGGTCGCGGAACAAGGGAGGTAACTGGCCAGGCCAGGTTGGTCCCAGAGCTTGGGTCTCCCGAGGAGTAAACCTGGCCGGGCCAGCTCAGCATGACAGACTTTCCTAAAAGCAAGGATGAGGGAGGCCCTGCCGCTTCACATGCCGATTCCTGGACTTCAGCCCACAACTGCGGAGTCAGAATCTCAAAGGGGAGCCCAGGGATCAGCATTTGAAACAAGGTCCACTCAGGATGCCTGGGTAGCTCTGAGAGGCTTGTCGTAGGCCCTTAGCACACAGAGCCTGGCTCTGCCTAACTTTTCACTGGAGACCCTCACATGGAAAGTCTGCAAAAAGATGGATGTGAAAACATAACAGCAAGCAAAATTCTCCCATGAGTCCAGCACTCCTCACCTCCACCCACACACCCCCAAAAATACAAGCGCTGACCTTACGGGGGATTTTATGTATAATAAAATAGATGTTGGAGAATAAGAAGGGAAAGCCCCTCGCTCTCATTCCCCACTCAGCCCTGCAGAGCCAATCACTGGTTCTTCAGATACTGAAGCACTGATGGTTACACATCTTTCTCCACACAGCGCCTGTATTTGTGTTATCAAGATAGGAGCATGCTTCCCATGATGGTCTGCAATTGATCCTCCTTATAGAGCACCGTGCCGGGGCCAGATGAGAGAGCTCTACCTCATTCTCTTCCCAGCTGACCACTGTTTCATTCACTCGAGCTCCAAGTAAATGCTTGATATGTGCTCTTAACCAGCTTCCAGAGAATGGGGGAGGGGCGAGGGAAACAAGGATGAGGTCACACTTACCTCCCCATCAAACAATTCAATCTCTCCTCCATCCATCAGGATGGTGACCCGCTTTTTGCATTTCACTGAGGGGTAGCTGCAGCCCTCATTCCCCACCAGGATCTGGAAGGTTCCAGGGTTGCCCCCACATTGATCCTGGGGAGAGAGAGTGAGTTAGTCTGGGTACATCAGAGAAACAAATCCACAGACACTCATGTATAAGAGAGTTTTATATAAAGTGTAAGTGCACATCAAGAAAACATCCCAACCCAGTGCTGCCCAAGCCCACAAGTCCAACATTAGCTCATATGTCCAACACCAATCCACAAAATCTTTCTCAATCTCACAAAACACATGCAAAGATGCCGACTGCAGGAGGAAAGCCGAATCAGTGAATGTGTAAGTATCTCAGTGCTGGCAGGGGTCTCCACACGGCTGCTCCAGCACCAAGGGCTGCATCGGGGTAGGTCCATGCAGCTTCTCCTCGGGGATGTCTTACAGGAAGTGAGCCTTGTCACCTGAAGCAGGGAACTGGCTAAGGCAGCTGCACCCTGGTCTGACCATCACAAAGTAAGAGACCCGAGAACTAGAAAGGCGAGGCTCACTGAGCCATTTATCCCTCCGCCTTTCAATTAACCCCACATGTGTTTATCAGCCAGGTTGGCACAATAAGCTTTACCTAACTCAGAGAGGTTCCCAGAGAGCAACATTATTATCCCTGCTACTTCTTCCCAGATCTTCCCAGAAGACTGGCACATTGTCATCTTTGAATGTGTACTACAGGATGTCACCGTGTGTGTGTGTGTGTGTGTGTGTGTGTGTGTGTGTGTGTGTGTGTGTGTGTGTGAGAGAGAGAGAGAGAGAGAGAGAGAGATGCAGGCAGAGAGATGAAGGGGGGATTGGGGTATAGGTTAGCTTCTTCAAGTGTGTTGTCCTGAACAAGGGTCTTCAGTCAGTGGGGAGAGGGAGGTCATGCTAATGAGCACAACATGAACAAGGGGGAGAAAGGGGACATGGAGGATGCTTAAATAGTACAGCAGACTAAAGGCCTTTACCAGTAGCCTGCTGGTTCTCAGTCCCACCCAGGTAATTAGACAGTTTGACCCCAAAGCATCTGATGGCTCCACATTCTGGTTGAACCCCTCTGACCTGGGAGCCCAGAAATGAAGCCAAAGACCTTTGGAGTCAGGCCATGCATCTTGTGAGACCATTTCTATTTGGAAGAGAGGCTTAGGGAACAGTGGTCCCCTTGGGTCATTGTATAGAAATTTAGCAAAAGGGCACACATTCCTCGCTCTACAGTGGTTAGTACCCCGCTCTACATGGTTAGTACCCCGGTGTGAAGGGAAATAGCTAACACTCAACTCAGACGACCTAGGGGTGAGCCCTACTTGTGCTACTTACTATAGAACCCTGAGTAGGTCGCTCGCTCGCTCGCGCTCTCTCTCTCTCTCTCTCTCTCTCTCTCTCTCTCTCTCTCTCTCTCACACACACACACACACACACAAACACACACATGCATCCACGCGCCCTCTATCTGCCCCTGCACTGATGAGGAACTACCACGCTAATGGGGTTGTCATAAAGGTTAAAAGAAGAAACAAATGTACAAATGAGATAGAGCTGACTCCAAAGGAGGAGAGAAAGAGAAAGGCAGGGCAACGTGTTGGAAGGGGACAGAGCTGGCCTCAGGGAAAGCGGGACACATACAGGCCAGTGCCCAGGGAAACTCAAGCAGCGCTATAAGGCCGAGTAGGATGCAGACATACATACAAAAGGAGGAGCCAAAGAGTTCATGGGGAAAGTCCATGATCTTTGGTCTCTTTTTCCAGGAACTGTTGCAAGGGCCGAGTGTATGTTCATTTTCTTCTGCAGAATTGCCATGGCCGTGACCTTTCAGAAGCAGATCACCCATCCTCTCGCCCAAGGAGCCTCCAGTGGAAGTCAAAGCACCAACCTTTCACTTCGTAACTGAGTGCTTAATGGTTGGAGCCCCCTGGAACTGGTGGCAATATGTAAGGGCGCCCAAGACAGCGGGCTCTGGGAAAGGACTGAGGAGCTCTGCCCCACGGGGCAGCAGTGGGAGGCGGTAGATGCTGACCAGCTGTTTCTGCTGGCACTGAACTGGTTCTTTTTCCTGATGCCCTGATTTGAAACTGGTTCAGTAGTTGTGCCCCCAAACTGCTGTCACCTCTTTTTGCTACTGAGGACGTGAACCTAAATCCACCAAAACAAGGGTTTACATGCCTCACCTAGGGAGAGCTCTGGCGTACAAATGCCCCAAGGTCACTGGGTCTGGCCAGCACTCGGGGCCAGGCGGTGGACCTGCTGTTGCTTTTGCCCCAGGCCCAGCATGCCCTGCATGTGGAGCACCCAGACAACAGGGCCGCTGACTGATGGGGTCCCCGGCACATCCTCTGGGGCAGAGGCCCCACAGTCTGTGCTCCTTGCTTCAGACCACAGCAGACCCCCTCCTCCTCTTGGGAATGGAGCCGGGAGACCACAGTTGTTTAAAGCTTCGGAGCAGAGCTCTCTCTCCCCTCGTGAGAAAAGAACTCCAACCTCCTCGGTTACCCAATTGGCGTCGCCCAGTGAGAGAATTTACAGGAATCCATGCTTGCCGGGCAGGGGGAGATGAGGATCTCCAGGCCCTTCCCCCTGTCGCCAGGCAGTGACTTGTCTGTGACCCCAGCCCCGCGCGCCCCCCTCCCAGTTCTGAATCCTGTTGCTGTAGAAATAGAAAGGGTGAGGACAGGCTCCCGCCCAGTTCTTATAAATCCTACAAGTCTGGAGGGAGCACGGCGACAGGAGGGAAACGAGCCCACACTGGCGTCTCGGGCCCACTGCCTCTTCATGAACTTCTTCCAGAACTGGAAAGCTGCTCCGGTAGAAACCGACCCCCAGAGTCACTATGGACAGAACTTGATGTGGGCCCCTGCCCCCAGGCTCCGGAATCCCCATCACAGGGACCTCCCACCTCCTCCCAAGGACCAGCCCCCCCCCCTGGCCACACCTCACCTGCAGCAGGACATACTGGCACTCCCCCGGAAACATGTACTTGAGCCCGTCGAAGGTGAGGTAGTGGGCCATGCCTATGACAGAGCATGTGGCGTCACACACGTGGTCTGTGCAGTTCCACTTCCGGTCCCGGCAGACACTAGGCACAGTAATGGGGAAGATGCCCCATTAGGTGGCCTGCGCGAGGCACTCAAGGAGCTTGGGGAGGAGGACAGGGTGGAGAATGTCTTCCCTGGAGGAAGGGCCCTTGGAGCCTGCCAGCATGAGCTCATGCAGGGCTTTGGTGGTGTCATGTATGCATTTTCAGAGCGTGAGCCCAAGAGGAGCAAGAGAAGTCACCAAAGGGAAACTGAGGCACGGAGGTGGGACGAAGGCAGCCAGAGAGGAAGCAGCATGCTCATTGGACCACTTAGCCATAGATGTTCTAAAGTTGGTGTGGCCTCCGGGTCTCCAGGAGGTTGCAATCCATCTGAGACTAATGAGGAAAACCAAGAGGGGCAGGCAGGGAGAACAGTAATGGGCCATGACCCTGTGCAGGGAGAGGTTTTGGGTGTACACAGCTGCATGCTTAAATCTATGGTGATTTGCCAACTGCCGCGCACACCACCCTGTAACCAGAGCTGACATCAGGACACCCACTCTGTGCGTCAGAGGTGGTAAGTTCAGACCTCAGGCCCCAGAGACAGTTACATCCCTTTGGGGACCCCAACCCTTCCCGACTGTCCACACAGGCCTCTCAGGGAAGCAGGAGTGGCCCCGAGGTCAAAGGCAGGGCGGCTGATGGGGTGAGGGAGGAGAAAGAAAAGGAAGAAAGCCAACTACCCTCAAGGAGGTCCCTGCCTAAGCCGCCATGACAAGTACTCTTTGAATATACTTTTATTTTCCCCTTTACAAATTTGTCTAAGATGATTGATGATGAATTACATAAAGGCTTACCAAGCAGATCATGGTTATGCATTTACGATGTACACACATTCTGATTCAACCCCTCCATCGCGGTCTCCTCAGTGTGCCATGAAGTACCTCCCTTCCTGCTTGGGCTTCCTGTTCTGCTGCTCCTGCCCTAACCCACCCAACCTTGCCGTGGCTAACTACTGCCCTTTGGTGGGTTTTTCCATTTTTTAACTAACAAGTAGCATTGGCATATAATTCACTTACCTTTCAATTCAACAATTAGGTCATATTAAGAAGAGTTGTACACAATCCCACTGAAAAAGGGGGCCAGACAAGGATGCCCCTTGTCCCCACTCTTATTTAATATTGTGCTGGGCTGGAGGTTTTAGCTAACAGCATAAGGCAAAGAAAAGACATCAAAGGTATTCATCTGGGGAAGAAAGAGGTGAAACTATCGTTATTTGCAGATGATATGATTTTATATATGGAAAATTCCCAAAGTTTCACAAGGGGAGTAATGGAAGCAATAGAGGGGTTTGGCAGAGTGGCAGGATACAAGATCAACAAACAGAAGTCCATCAGACTATTATACACATCGGATAAGACCACAGAAGAGGAGGTCAAAAAGGTGGTATCCTTCACAAGAGCCAATCACAAATTGAAATATCTAGGAATACACCTGACTAAAAGAACAAAAGATCTATACGGGGAAAACTACAGAACACTATTATAAGAAACCAAGAGCGACCTCAACAAATGGAAGAATAACCCATGCTTGTAGATTGGGAGACTCAATGTAGTCAAGATGTCATTTCTGCCAAAGGTACTATATAAGTTTAATGCAATACCGATACAATTACCATCATCTTTCTTCAAAGAAATAGAAAAACCGATTACCAACTTCATATGGAGAAGGAAGAAGCCCAGAATCAGCAGAGAACTCCTCAAGAAGAAGGACACAGTGGCACATACTATGCAGCCACAGTTGTCAAAGCCACATAGTATTGGTACAATGACAGATACTCAGACCAATGGAAAAGAACTGAAAACCCAGATATAAAATCATCAGCATACAGACAACTGATCTTTGATAAGGGCCCCCAAAATATCAAATGGGAAGCAGATACCCTCTTTAACAAGTAGTGCTGGAAAAAATGGATATCAACATGCAGAAAAATGAAGCAAGACCCTTATCTCACTCCATGCACAAGAATAAACTCAAGGTGGATCCCAGACCTTGAAGTTAAACCCCAAACTATTAGGGCCATCAATGAGGGAATTGGGACAAACCTGAGAACTTCAATACAGGGAATACACGGGCTATCAGAAATAGGGAAGGACACAAACACAGAGGAGGGACAAATCGACAAATGGGATATACTTAAGATTAAAACACTTGTGTACATCTAAAGACTTCACCAAGCGAGTAGTAAGAGAGTCCACGGACTGGGAAAACTTCTTTAGCAATGACAGATCAGACAAAGGCCTTGTTACTAAAATCTACAATACTATGATAGCTTCCAAAAAGAAAAAAACCAATAGCCCACTTGAGAAATGGGCAAAGGACTTGAACAGAAGTTTCACAGGGGCAGAAATCCGAATGGCCAACAAACATATGAGAAAATGTACCTGATTTTTAGCCATAAGAGAAATGCAAATTAAAACAACAATGAGGTACCACCTAACACCCTCAAAGGAAGCCCAATTCAAAAAATCAGAAAGCAACAAGTGTTGGAGGGGCTGTGGGGAGACAGGAACTCTCATCCACTGCTGGTGGGACTGTAAGTACGTACAGCCACTATGGAAATCAATCTGGCGATACCTAAAACAGATAGAAATAGAGTTACCATATGACCCAGCAATCCCCCTACTGGGCATATACCCAGAAGAGGCAAGAAACAGACCAAGGACAGACATCTGTGCTCCAATGTTCATTGCGGCACAGTTCACAATTACAAGGAGTTGGAAAAAAATCCAAATTTCCCTCAACTGACGATTGGATTAAAAACTGTGGTATATACATACAATGGAGTACTATGCATCACTACAAAGCAGTGATGAACGCATGAAGCACATCGCTGCATGGGAAGAACTGGAGGAGATCATGCTAAGTGAAGTAAGTCAAGCACAAAAGGACAAGTGCAACATGAGTCCACTGAGGTAAGCTTTAAAAAAAATGCAAAAGGGGCATAGGGAAAAAGCTACTGTATGCAAACATTCCTGGGGTGAGGACCAGGTGATATGGCAGGGACCAGACCAAATACAGGGATACACAAGGTAGACAACTAAAATGGAGGTGTGGAAAGGAAAGATAGATAGATAGATAGATGATAGATAGATAGATAGATAGATAGATAGATAGATAGATAGATAGATAGATAGACAGATAGACAGATAAACAGACAGATATAGATAGATGATAGATAAAAAGAAAGAATTGGGTAGTGGGGACACAGGGTACTAACCCACCCAAGGGGAGGGTATTGTTTATATCTCCACAGGGAAAGAGGGTTCAGACTTCAACCCAGTGCTCCAAGATGTGAATGCAGCATGCCGGCATGGAGTAGGGAACCAGTGGAGAAGCCTGGGGGGCCGGCCCCAATCCCAGCTACTAAGTGGACACCTGCCCCATCCCCCAGAAGAATTCATTTCAAAAGACGGCATTGAATCTGCAGCTCTGGGACAGGGACATATCTGATCGGAGCACACGGATGCTGATGAAGGGGAAGGAGGAGAGTGGAGCACATCCTGGCCCACCAAGCTTTGAGGATGATGACCCCAATTAGCGCAGCCAGTGCACAGAGAGGACCACATGGCCAGCCCCACTATGAGACATGATGCCCCTCACTTACACATAGCCCTACAGGGGACACCACCAGAGATACAGTGTGGGAATTGCACCTGATCTGATCCCGCCACACCGAGGCAAAACACTAAGAACAACAACAGAACAGCAAGGGAATGGAGCGGCGAGGTCCTCGGGGAATGCTGAAAGTGGACTTTGGGGCCAGAGTGTGGTGCCCGAACAGACTGACTGGAAAACACTCCTACAGGCCAACAAACGACCCCTGAACTAACTACAAGCTTTACTTTCTTGTTGTGTTTTGGGTTTTTTTGTCATTGGTTTGTTGTATACTGTTGCTTGGTTTTGCTCTGTCTTGTTTTTGTGCATGTTATTATCTCCGCAGTTCTGTCTAAATAAGATAGGCTGGATGAACAATCGAGAGAAGAAAACAACAGGGCTGACAGTTCCGAGGGAACATGAGAGAAGGGGAGGTGGGGGGAAAGGATGTGGTACTAACAAAGCCAGGGACAAGGGAACAACAAGGGATCCAAATTGGTGGTGAGATGGGACTGGCAGGCCTGGCAGGGCATGATTAAGGGTAAGGTAATGAAGAGGTATAGCTGTAACCCAGGTGGGGACTGAGCATGATAGTGGGACAGGAGGAAAGTCAAGAGAAATAGAGGAAAGAGCCAGGAGGCAGAGGGCATTTATAGAGGTCTAGATAAAGACATGTATATAGGCAAATATACTTATATATGAGGATGGGGAAATAGATCTATGTGCATATATTTATAGGTTTAGTATTAAGGTAGCATAAGGACATTGGGCCTCCATTCAAGTACTGCCTCAATGCAAGAATACTTTCTTCTATTAAATTGACATTCTATGATGCTCACCTTCCTGACACAAGTGCTGAAGACAAAGTGAATGAATAAGCAAATATGGTGAAGAAAGCTGATGGTGCCTGGCTATCAAAAGAGATAGTGTCTGGGGTCTTAAAGGATTGAAGGTAAACAAGCGGCCATCTAGCTCAGAAGCAACAAAGCCCACATGGAAGAAGCACACCAGCCTATGTGATCATAAGGTGCCAAAGAGATCAATTATTAGGCATCAAAGAACAAAATGTCATATCATTGTGTGCTCACCTCCATGATACGGTCGCTGAAGACAAATGGGTGCATAAGTAAATGTGGCGAAGAAAGCTGATGGTGCCCGGATATCAAAAGATATAGCGTCTGGGGTCTTAAAGGCTTGAAGGTAAACAAGTGGCCATCTAGCTCAGAAGCAACAAAGCCCACATGGAAGAAGCACACCAGCCTGTGCGATCACAAGGTGTCGAAGGGATCAGATATAAGGCATCATCAGAACAAAAAAATCTTACCATAGTGAATGAAGGGGGGAGTGCAGAGTGGAGACCCAAAGCCCATTTGTTGGCCACTGGAGATCCCCTTGTAGAGGGGTCTTGGGGAAGAGACAAGCCAAACAGGGTGCGATGTAGCAACGATGAAAAAATACAACTTTCCTCTAGTTCCTAAATGCTTCCTGCCCCCCACAATCATGATCCCAATTCTACCTTGCAAATCTGGCTAGACCACAGGATGTACACTGGTACAGATAGGAACTAGAAACACAGGGAATTCAGGGCAGATGATCCCTTCAGGACCAGTGGTGTGAGTGGTGATACGGGGAACGAAGAGGGAGGATGGATTGGAAAGGGGGAACCGATTACAAGGATCTGCATGTGAAGGGAGATGTCAGACAGGGCAAGATACAATAAAATAAAAATTTATAAATTATCAAAGGTTCGAGAGGGAGGGGGTAACAGGGAGTGAGGGAAAAAATGAGGACCTGATGCCAGGGGCTTAAGTGGAGAGCAAATTTTTTGAGAATGATGAGGACAATGAATGTACAGATGTGCTTTACACAATTAATGTATGTATGGGTTGTGATAAGAGTCATATGAGCCCCTAATAAAACAATTTAAAAAAAGAAGAGTTGTACAATCATCACTGAAATCAATCTTAGAACATTTTAGTCTGCTTTGTTTAGTCCCCATCCCCCCACCCAACTTCCCTGTGAGGCCCATAAAATGGGCCAAGGGAGATCAGATGATAGGGTGTGAATGTTACCCTAACTGCATCTGCAGCAGTCCACTCGCCAAGGCCCTCCGCCTGACAGCAAGGCTGTGCACAACCCTGGGCTATGCGCAGAGGGGATGCCCCACAGACTTAATCCTCCTGCATTTCCCAGCCACTTAAAACAAACAAACAGAAACAAATTTAAAATGGGTCAAAGGGGAGATCAAATAATAAGATACTACATTTTAACCTAACTACACCTGCCACAATCAATTTTACAGTGCTCTCTGTAACAAGACTATTCACAACTCTCAATATGGTTGGAGGGGATTCACCAGAGACTTAATTCATGTGGGGACCCTACAAATGGACATTTAGGCTTCCACTGTCATCCATAGCCTTCTGAAAACTGGTTCAGATTTTAAGCTCTGATCCTATTCCCTCCTTCAGATTTGGACTTTACTATTTACACTCCTTGGATCACACAGGCTGGTGTGCTTCTTCCATGTGGACTTAGTTGGAGCCTCACTTAGATGGTTGCTTGTTCAAAGACAAGCCTTTGAGACCCTAGATAGCCAGGTACCATCTGTTTTCTTCACCACACTTTGTTACAACACTCATATCCTCAGTGATCTCTTCATGAGGGTGAGCATCAAGCAGGCCATGTCATAAGAAAGCTTTTGAGGCAGTCAAAGAAACATTTGCCAGATTGGTACCATGAGACAATAACTAATATGGGGCCCAGACCTTCATGTTGTGTGAAAATACTCATCTCTAGGATAGTTTCCAGGCAGGGTGCAGTGACAGGCAAAGATAAGAGTCCCGCAGCGTGCTGGAGGCAAGTGCCAAAAGCCTGTGGTCCCAACTGTTTGCCTTCACTTTCCCACCAATGGCTATACTCCCCTTTCCTCCCCATGCCCCCCAACTCTTTCACCCCTACTCTCACCCTATTCAATACCCCCATCCCAGAGCCTCACCAAGTGTTGCAGTCAGTCTTCACCACTTCCCCAGGGGCGTACTCTTTGCCCTGATGGACACAGGGACACCTTTCCAGGGCCACACATCTGTTTTCATGCCGGACCTGAAGGAAAAGACCAGAAAAGCCATCGGAGTCAGTGACTGATCCAAGGCCCATCAGGGCCTGCGCACAGCGAGGGCAGCCCCAGGACCGCAGGCCGGTAGGGGACAGGGCGCCTCTGCCTGCTGGTGCTTGGTGACCGCGGTCTCCCAGCTACACAGACATTCTGACGGCGGAGTGCGCCCTGGCACACCTTTGTGAAGACGCTCCAGTAACGTGTGTCAGAGCTCCTTGGTGTTCTCGTGTGCCTCTGAGTCAGGTCGGACTCATGGAGACCCCATGAGACAGAGTCTCAGACTCTAAGCAAGCCCACTGTCATAGAGTTGCTGCCCATGCATAATGACCCTACAGGACGGAGTACAACTTCCCCCGTGGGCTTGGAGACTTACTGCAGCTCTTCACGGAAGCAGAATGCCTCCTTTGTGTCCCGAGGAGTAGCTGGGGGCTTTGAACTCCTGACCTTGCAGGGAGCAGCCCCCTGTGTAACCACTGTGCTACCAGGGCTCCTAGGAGACCGAGACCAAGGAGAAGAGCCACAGAGGGTTGTCTGGACTGCAATCTTCACAGCAGCGGTCACCAGGTGTTTCTTCTGTAGATCCAGAGAGTGGCTTCTCACTGCCAACCTCTAAATTCGCAGTTCAGCACTTAATTGATGTCCCACCAGGGGTCTTTGTACATATCCTTCCACACAGTAAGTCCACTTGGAGGATTTGTCCAAAGGAAGTTCTTAGAGCGATGAACAAAGATTGATGGAGCACTGTTTATCACCGCAGACAAATGCAAACCATCAAGTGTCCAACAAGACAATGACTCGATCCACAAAAGGACTGAAGCTGATGCATCTGATGGAGTCTTAGAGTGGCCCCTGGGAAGAAATGTGAGTAATGTGGGAAATATGTGTGCTGTTCATTTGTCAAACAAAGAAGGAAACTGAATATATATGGCTCCAGCCATGAAACACATTAGCTAGATAGAAAGGTAACTTAATAATTTGAAAACTAAAAGGAAATATAGAAGTTCCCTCTAAGTGACATGCTGAGAGCAATTGAGGAATTGCCTTTTCCTTTTTTTTAACTTTTTAATTATTTTTCCAAATATTCCTCAATGAAAATGAATCATGTTTATATTTGAATAAAATGAAGACATGTTATAAAATTAATATGCACTTAATATGCTTAGGTGAAAGATGAATATTGGAATTAGACAGAGAAGCTAGGTGGCTCTTAGCTTCTAACCAAAAGGTTAGAATGTAAAGCCCACCTGGAGTACCGTGGAAGAAAGTCCTGGTGATCTACTTCCCAAACTATCAGGTGATGAGAACCCTGGAGCACAGTCTACTCGGACTCACGTGAGACTGCCCTGAGTCAGGATCAACTTAACAGCACCTGACTTACTGGTGCCAAAACCAGGGCCTGGGGCTTCCCCATGTCACACATGCCCCCTCCTCATGCCCCGCTCCCCTCACTCTACAACACCTTCCATGTAAGCATGCACTGCTTCCCTGTTCTCTACCCACCTGAAGGCTCCTGCAGTGAACCTGTTATACTCTTTGGGCTACTGGGGCTTGGGCAGGGAATGGGGAGATGAGAACCAGGAACCACTGGCTTCCATGGACTCAGAAGAACTGGGTGAGCCTACTCTGACCCCAAAATGTGGATCTGCTCTGTCCCAGCTCCAGAAGGTATGCTCTGCTTGCTCTAAAACAGCCCTTGGTCACCTCGTAGGAAAGGACTGGTCCACTTTGGCTCTAGAGTTACAGGTGGGACAGGAAGCTCCATTATGAACCATCCACCGTCCAGATAAGCCTGAGTTCCCAGGAGAGAGGTCTTAAGTTGAGCCACAGGAGTGTGTGTGTGTGTGTGTGTGTGTGTTTAGGTGTGTGTGTTTAGGAGTGTGTGTATTTAGGAGCGTGCATGTGTATTTAGGAGTGTGTGTTTAGGAGTGTGTGTGTGTGTGTGTGTGTGTGTGTGTGTTTAGGAGTGTGCGTGCGTGTGTGTGTTTAGAAGTGTGTGTGTGTGTGTGTGTGTGTGTTTGCGGGGGGCTGTTGGGAGAGCAGGAGATATGAAGGAAAACCTCCACAATTTCAATACCACCTCCACCCAGCCTCAGGAGGTGTCCCAGACCCCTAAAGGTCTGGCGGTGAATGGAGTATGGAAGTGCCCTGCAGGCAGCAGGGGAGATGCAGGTTGCATTCCTGATGGGTCTTACCTCCTGCCACGACTGTTCTTGGAAAACAACGAGCTTGGCACCTGCCCTCTAGGGGAGATGGCAGTTTGATAAGAACCAGGGAAGGATTGAATGTTGTCTCTCTACCAGAGTCCTCGAAGGCTGTCCTGTCATTGGTGTTGATTCCTCCCTCTTCTGCTCCAGTGTCAGCCTGAGACCTGCTACCTGGTGGCTACTGTAAGAATGACTGGCCCATGCCGCCAAGCGGGCTCCATGCTCTCCCTGGCTCAGTACTAAGGCTAATGGAGAGAATTCAGCCAGAAATATTACCTGACACAAAATGATGCAGAAAAGAGAATCTTCCCGCCTCGCCTCAGAAAAATGTATGCTCCCCACTTGCCTTCAAGCAGGGTGGGGTGAGGGTTTGCAGACCAAAAGCCACATACATCCATGGCCCAGGCGGCCCTTCCCTACCAAAACATGAGTCCCAGGGCACACGGATGCCCTCAGGTAGGTATGAAACTCAACCCCCAACTTGACCACGAGGTGTCACAGCCACCACACAGCCGTGACGGCCCGCCTGCGGAGCGCTCACATGAGACACCAGCCAGGCAAATGCTGGAAGCACAGCCATGTGGTGACACGCCGACTCTGATGGCAGTGAGCCCTCTTGACAGTTGACAGGGTGTGACAAACTGGCACTCGGCTGGCCTGGCTAATTTTAGTCCGAGGAGATTATGAATTCATGGGTGAGCACATTAAAATAGGTCCTTGACATTGATGAAGGTGTCAGTGGCGTGGAGAGGAGACAAAACAGAACCTACAAGGAGATGGAAGGGCTTCCAGTCCGTCCACACGGCAGCCTGAGGCGCGCCAACTCAGACGAGAAGATGAATGGACACCAGCCAGCCATCCACACCAGCGGATGCCATGACATAAAGACACTGACAGAGATCGAATGAGAAAGTCTAGGGTGGGAGCCGGGCAGGTAAGGGGCATACATAGAGCAGCACATGATTGAAACACGAATCCAGGCACTTCAACCTCATGAAGAAAATGAAGGGACTTAGCTCTGCCTTGTGTCTGCTCCTCCGAGAAATGGGGGGGGGGGGGACAGGGGGGGATGAGGACGAGACAATGGTTCTGATTCCCTTCAGGAGAACCTGGAACGCACCTGCTACAGAGGAAGGCAGAGGAAACGTGGCAGCGGTGTCTGCCACCACTCATCACTTCATAGCACCTTGAGGAAGCTTGAGGGCGGGCTGTGAGCAGCTCCAAGGAAAGGGTGCAGTGGACGCCCCCCCCCCCAACTCCATGCACACAGTCCGCACCCCCAGTCTCCAAAATCACCTTTGCCTTCCAACAGCTCTTGTTTCATCCCCTGCCCCATCAGTCCTTCCGGCTCACAGGTGATGCCAACCAGACAAATGCTAGAAACACAGCAATCTGGTGACGCGGCTGACTCTGTGATGGCAGTGAGTCCTCCTGGGAGGATCTATGAGGTCATAAGCTTTGGAAGTCCCTGGGTGAGGTAGATGATTAATGGACTGGGCTGCTAGCCAGATGGTTGGAGATTTGACTCCGGCCAGGGGTGCCTCAGAAGAAAGACCTGGCAAACTTCTGAAAAAATCAGTCATTGAAAACCCAGAGTCAACTCAATGGTTTTTTAGTAAGCTTTAAAATAAATAAGTAAAACCTCTTGTTTAGTAACCAAACGCTTTGGCGGTTAGTTATATTCCAGGAATTCTGATTACTTGACAAACCGGGAAAAGGACAGGAGGAAATATTTTGAAGCAAGAGGGCTTTGTTGGGCCTCTTAACATTACACATAGGATTTGAAATACCAGTGCGAAGCCCATCCTGGAAGGAGCCCTGAGGCAAAGCTCTAGGTTGAAGAACAATGCCAAACAAAGCCTTCCAGACCAGTGTGGCATCCTACCGGGCAGCACGCTTCCGTGCCTGAGGAATCCTAAACCCCGCCCTGGAGGCACAGTGGTTGTTTGATGGGATGCAGTCCCCAAGGCCCACCGTTTGGAAACACCAGTCGCTCCCCAGCAGAAAGAGGGGGCTCTACTCCAGAGAGAGCTGCTCACCGGGGCAGGTCTGCCCTGCCTTACAGGTTCCCTATGAGTCGGCATCAACTCACTGGCAGTGAGTTTGGCTTGGGTTTGGAGGTGTCAGAGGAGAAGTATGCCCCACTTGGTCCAGAGACCTGGCTTCCAGGAAGGAGGCAGACAGTAGAGAGGAAGAAGCCTTCATCTGAGATCAAGAAGCCAGAGTTCCCACCAAATAACTATAGAGCCCTGAGCTGGCTCTGTTCCCTGTCTCCCCTCCGCTTCCTCCTGAAACCGCGGTCCCCAGGGTTCCTTCCAGCTCTGCACTGCAGGATGATGCCCTTAGAACCCGCAGCTCCGCTGGGATCCACTGGCTGCTCTCTGGGCTCTGGGTTATGCTTTGCTGCCACCTAGTGGAAGCCGGCAAGATTGTGACAAGAATGGCACTTGGGGCAATTCACTGTACTAGGCTTTTAAAACTCCATGAAAGGGCCTGAGACGCATCAAAGACCCAGAACAAAAAATCTCATCATTGTGAATGAGGGAGAGTGTGTAGTGGAGACCCAACGCCCATCTGTAGGCAACTGAACGGGGAGGAAACAAGCCAGTCAGGGTACAGTATAACACCGATGAAACACACAACTTTCGTCTAGTTCTTTAATGCCCGCCCCCACTATCAATATCCCAATTCTACCTTACAAATCCAGTTAGACCAGAGCATGTACACGGATACATATAAGAGATGTAAGCACAAGGAAATCAGGACCAATATTGAGAGTAGCCATACCAGGTGGTTAAGGGGAATGGGGGGGAAGAAAGGGAGAACCAATCACAATAATCTACAGGGGGGTGGACAACCGAAAAATAGGTGAAGAGAGACATTGTTCAGTGTAAGACATGAAAAAATATTAATTTATAAATTATCAAGGATTCATGAGGGAGGGAGGACAGGGGAGGGGGGGAATGGAAAGCTGATACCAAGGGGTCAAGTAGAAAGAAACTGTTTTCAAAATTATGATGGCAACAAATGGAGAAACGTTCTTGACACACGGATGGATGTATGGATTGGGATAAGTTGATATGAGGCCCCAATAAAATGATTTTTAAAAGAGTTGGAAGGAAGGAAGGAAGGAAAGAAGGAAGGAAGGGCGAACTTGAGACATCATCTTGTCTGGCTCTCTCACTGTATTGATCCAGGGTCTCAAAATAGGAACACATGGGTCTCTGAAGTTGCTCCTTATGCCTGCTGACTGATTCCCTATAGCTTCTCTGTCGTAATCCCACTCCTGGTTTTCCTCCATGAACTTAGTAGACGAGTGATAACTGAATATCTTTTTCAAACCTTGTTGCCACCGAGTGGGTTTTTGATTTGGGATGGCGGACGCCATGGGTCACAGTGCACCACTGCACGATAGGATTGTGCCAGCTGACCACCGGTTGGGCGGTCTCTCATGGTGGCACTGGGTGGGTTACAACGTTAGGTTAGCAGCTGCGTGCCACTGCTTTGCCACTAAACCTCTACTTCTTAAGCACCTGCTGAGGGCCTGCCTCTTCATCTTCAATCTTCACCACACTGCCAGCCAAGCTTGGCCATGAGGACAGGCAGGCACCAGGGTTTTGGGGTTGCAGGCGAACAGCCGAGGCCAGGGTTTAAACCCAGAAGGCTGCCGCGTGAATTCCATGCCCGGCCTGCACAGCGCCTTCACCTTTGCCAGACGCCTGTGGTGACGCTGACCACTTTTCTAAAGCCATCCTTCAGCTGAGCAGGCGCGGGGCCCGGGGCGCATCAGAAGCAGGCACTGCTGGGCAGAACCAGTGGTCAGTGTGGAGCGTTGTCGTGCAGGCAGGCGAGCAGCCTGAGCAGTGCTGCTCAGAGTGTGGGCCATAAAGAGTCCGTGCTGAGCAGCCTAGCTGACGATGTGACAAAGTCACAGCACGATTGTCGTCTAATAAGAAAAATTAAGAGGCTGGAGATAAGGGCCTGGGTCCCTCCCTAGCAAGAAGGGGTGCTGTGGGGGGGGGGAGGCGTCTCTGAGTCTCCACCTTGGCTGTTTATTCCAGAGGAGTGATCTCTTATGACTCTACTGCTCCTGCAGGTTTGAGACATTCACATTCATCTCGTGTGTGCCCGGAGCCAGCGCGGGCTGAAGGCGGAAGGTGGACCATGAGCACGCGCTACAGCTGAGGAGGCTGGGATGGAGCAAAAGGATTTGAGATGGTGCAAAGTCGCCTCGCCTGAAAGTCGTGAGACCTGGACTCAAAGCACAACCCTCCCACTGCTCCTTGGGGGATTTTTCTGCTCTCAGTGGAACTGTCCCCAAGAAAAAGTTAATCCCCTCCCCTTAAGGATTCTCGGTATGAAGAATCCCGGGCCCTGCCCCCCAAAGCCCTTGGTAACAGACCATCAGCTCCCTGTCTCACCCAGAGGACCAGCTGGCCGGGAAAATGCCCCTGGGTGTAATATCTGCGCCATCAGATGGGCCCAAAGAGGGCGTTCCCAGCCCCATTTTGTTTGTAGTAGGACCAGGAACACGTGTCCTGCACGGCGGCCAGCGTGCTGCATGCACTTAATAAATTACACGGCCTGTGCTGCGCTGCCAACTCTGGCCGCGGCCGTTTGCGCGTTAATCGGCATCGAAATGAAGCACTTGTGAAAACAGCCTGATCCCGGACAATCTGAACTTGTGCTTTTACTCTGATCTCCCACGGCCGCCGACGAGCGCGTCCCTAGTTCTATAACAGGTCTCCAAGCACGCACCGACTACGTGCAGGATGCAGCCAGAGGCCTGCAGGACGCAAAGTGAGCTAGCTCTTCGCAGCGGCCTGCTCTCTGGGTTTGGGAGCTGCCCTCACCTCTTGGGCTCTGGACCATCAGGCCACGGCTGTGGCTGGGAACATTCAAGACGATCTTTGGTTCTTCTCTTGGGAAAAGACAAACTCATTGAAGGGGTCTCTGATGCTGAACAATGTCCTGGGTGCGGCCTCTGTCCTCCCCTGTGTCTTCTCTGCTGTCAGGAGTCCCCTCGTCCTGACACGGTAAGAGGTCAGTAAGCCATGCCCCACTCCCACCCCAATCTCTGAGACAATTGACAAATAAAAGGACAAAAAGAACAATACAGAACCTTCTCCCTCCTCTCTCCTAGTTTCCCTCCCTACCCAAGTCTGACCTTCCCCTCTTGATAGAATATTGGCCTTGACTCTCCACTTACTACTAAGAGACCCAGCAAGGCCTCAAGTTCTGAGATGCTCAGGGGCCAACCTCTAGCTCCCCTCTTACCAAGAGTATTTCCGGAATCCCTAAAGGTCAAGGCAGAGGGGACATTCAGGGGTGAATGCAAGCTTCTCTCTCGGTTTTGAAGGAGACCTGGTTGGCTGCACAAATGCCACACCCCAGCCCTCCTCAAGGACTCTGGTGAAGAGCCAAAGCTCCCCCTACAGAGTAGGGACAATCCCCACGGCCCCTCACACCAAAACCAGGGATACGGGATAGTCCCTTTGCAGCCATCTGCCCTCTCCCACCCTGCTCTCTACACCCCCCACACCAGCCCCACACCACTCAATTTTGAGTATGGGGATTTGGAATAAGGGAAAGCAAGAAGACAGGAAGCATTTGAAAGGAGTGTATACAGAATTAAATAATACAGTTCATAGAAAACACACCTAAGATTGGACTCGGGAGAAAGGTAAGCAAGCAGGGCTTTGGACCAGGTCAAAATGATGCAGTCGTGGCCGATGGGAATGAGGGCAGGGTGCACACCAGACAGCAGCACAACCCCTCACTGTCAGAGCTTGACCTGAGTCATAGAGAGGCGGAAGGCAGCCAACACAGAGCAGCGCAGTCAGGCCCCCTCCTGGTGCAGGGCACTGCTGCCTGTTTCCCACACAGGGCAAAACCCAGCGTGCAAGAGGTTTGGCTGCTCCACGGCATTCAGGCTTGCCTTGTGTCCATCTGCCACGACTGAACCTAGACATACAAAGCCCTACCAGTAAGGATGCCATACGCTGGAGGACGGGCAAAGGAGCCAGGTAGCTGTGTTTTGTACGTGGCCCCAGGGAATGGCTGGTTGCCTTCTGTGTGACAGTGGCCCGGTCACAAAAGCATGGGCTGCTCAGAGCTCCAGGACCTCCCAGCCCACCTTACGGGTGAGGGAAACAAGGCTCGGTGTGGAGAAGGGATCACAGGGCTGTGGCTTATTAGTAGTGTGGCTAGGCCATCCATGTCTTCTCTTGAAGTCGAAAGAGAAATGTATAGGGCAGCCCACTGGGGAAATCCCGGTAGAAATTCTTATTTCAAAGTATTTTCTGGAAATATTTCATCGCTTCTCAAGCGCCCCTGGGAGCTAAGTTCTTACATATTTGTCAGATTTCAGCAGGGCCTACCTCCAACACGCCCCTACAAGCACCCTCCCTGACTTTGGCAGCTGGCCTCGTCCCCCGGTAGCCCTGCCACCCCACCAGTTGTTCAGCTGCACAGCCCGCACTCCTCCCAGCCCGCAGGAAAATGGATGGGAAGGGAAGGATGCATGGCAGCAGCGGCGAGCACCTTACCATGCCAGGCGGGCAGAGGCAGCCGGAGACGCAGCCCGAGCTCATGCACTCCAGCTCGTAGTTCTGGCAGGTTTTGGCACACTCCAGCCCTTCCGCCCGGGGGTTGTCAGCAGGACACACCAGCTTGACCATGGGGGGCCGGCAGGAGAGGCTCCTTTTGCCTTGGAGGGAGAAAAATTGAAGAGTGACACGGGATCTACCTTGCACGCTGCCCTCTGGGCCTCTGGGTGCAGTCACCCAGTTTGAAGGACTCTGGGCTGAGCTAAGCACTGCCCGAGCTTTGGCTGGGTGTAGCCCTGGGATGGGCTGTCTGAGTGGGACAGGGATGGCAGCCTGAGCTTCTGACCGCTGGCCTAGGCTGGTGGCATCCCTGCCAACCCCAGCATTTTTCTAACGGCTCCACTCTTCATCCCTCTCCATTCTGCTGGAGCAGGAGGCACTGACCCAAGCTACAAGGATCCTTGGTAAGGTCCAGCAGCCCCCTACTACACTGGTTACCACTGGAGTAGAAAGAGAGGCATAGTCAACCACACAGACTTTAAAGGGGGGTTTGCTTCAGAGGCCGTCCACGGCCATTCTATTTTAAAGTGCAGCATCCCAGCCCCTATCCAACACTCCCGTCTCCCTTCACTCTCTGCTTCTCTCTGCGACACACGTCACCAGATGACCTACTGTGTATGTTACTTATGTGAATTATTTCTTTCCCTTTTCTATTTTTGAAAAGTTAAAATAGCTTGTATTAAAATCATTTCATTGGGAGCTCTTGAAGCTCTTACACCATTTCAAACATGGATTGTATCAAAGATATTTGTACATATGCTGCCATCATCGTTTTCTAAACACTTCCTTTCTATTTGAGGCCTTGGTTACTCATCCAAATTCTACTGGCTGTGCATGTCTCGCTCCCTCACCATAGGCTCCATGAAGATGAGCGTTTCTGTCAACTTTGTTCACTGAGAGATCATATTTCCTGGCAATTGGTAGGTATCAACAGCGCACTGAATAAATGATGACGGGGAGACTGAGCCAGTACCCTTCTTTCAAAACCCCCAAGTGCGTAGCATCATTTAGCTCGCTCATTCCCTCCTGTGAACAAGTCAGAATTTCTGACTTTAAGAAAGTTAGGAAGTGAGAACTCCAAAAGGCTATGTGGCTTTTCCAAACCGCCACAGAATTCTAGAAATTTCAAAGCTAATATGGTGAAGGAAGCTGATGGTGTCCAGCTATTGGAAGATACAGTGTCTGTAGTCTTAAACGCTTGAAGTTAAATAAGAGTCCGACTAGCATGGAAGCAACACAGCCCACATGGAAGAAGCACACCAATCCATGTGATCATGAGGTGTCAACAGATCAGGTATCAGAAGACCGAAAATAAACCATCATTTCGATGAGCACGAGGGGGGTTGGAATCGAGACCCAAAGCCTATCTGTAGACAGCTGAATACCCCTTCACAGAAAGGTCACAAGGAAGGGACGAACCAGCCAGGGTGCAGTACAGCACTGATGAAACATACAACATTCCTCTAGTTCCTTAATGCTTATCCCCACTCCCCTCACTTTCATGAACCCAGTTCTACCTCACAAATCGGGCTAGACTGGAGCAGGTACACTGGTACAGAGAAGAGCTCTCCACACACAGAATCCAGGGCAGATAAACCCCTCAGGACCAATGATGAGAGTATCAATACCATGAGGGGAAGGGGCAGGGGAAAGGGGCGGGAGAAGGGGGAACCAATCCCAATGATCGATGTACAACCTCCCCCCCCCCCAAGGGGGAGGAACAACAGAAATGTGGGAGAAGGGAGACAGCAGGTGGTGTAAAATATTAAAATAATAACATCAATTATCAAGGGTTCACAAGAGTGGGAGGGGAAAAAAGAGGAGCTAATACCAAGGGCTCAAGTAGAAATTATTTTGGAAATGATGATGGCAACACATATACAAATGTGCTTGATACGATTGATGTATGGAATGCTGTAAGAGCCTCCTGTAAAATGAGTTACTTTAGAAAAAAAGGAAAAAGATAAGATCTTCCAGGGACCAGAATGGAAGACTTCAAGCAAGGGAGGCAGGAGGTCTGAGAGGCAGGTCTACAGAGAGAGTGTGAGGAAGGTGTTACACCAAGAGAGTGGGCGAGAGGCAGAGGAGCGTGGTGATCACGGCTCACGAGTTCTGACTTCCATGTGTGAGGCACCCCAGGCTTCGGATCTTGGCCCAACTCTAAGCTGAGAGGCGTCCCCGAGTCAGACGTCCCCCAGTCAGCAAATCTCTCACTCGCACAACCTGGGAGCCAAACAGCAAGGCACAGAGAGCCCGTGATGGCAAAGTGGGAGCCTTATGGACAGCGAGATGTGGAAAGAGATGAGGTCAAGCTGAAAGCAGCCCACTTCTCTCCCGAATGGCGCCACTCTCCTTCTTTGCAGAGAGGCCCTTGCTAAGTAGGGAGCATCATTCTGGAAGCAGATGCGGTCTCTGTGACCCATCAACAGGAATACCGTAGACCCTCATAGCCTTCTGCATCTTGGCCCTAACAGTAAAGCCACTGTAGGACTTGAAGCTAAAACCAATTGCGCAGACCCTCCACTTTTAAGCCATGTTCTAAAGAGCTGTCCTCAGCAGCATACCCCCGGCCATCTAAGGAGAGTGAGCGGGATTTCATCACCATCAGGGCAACTCCCAGTTGCTCCCTGCACAAGTCTCACCGCATCAATCCTGCATCTCATTCAGTCTTTTCCGTTCCCCAAATAAAACACTGCCTCGTGCTACACATGTACCCATGAACATGGTGGAGCACACGGGGACCCATTTATAAACACTTTTTCGCTGTAACCAAATGCCTTGAGGGAATGCTGCTGGCCTGGGGGGCATCTAGGTCAACTTGCACAAAGAAGTCCACAAAGACAATGGTCTTCATCCTACTGCAGTACTGTCGGTCGGGAGCAGCCAGCGAAGGCGTGGTTATTGGTCTCCCCATATCTGGAAGACGAATGATGAAAATCAAGGACAAATGGAAACAATTAGTCAAGCAGATTAATGGCCCACATGCACCTCAGTCTCCATGACCTGGGACCAGAATGACTAGAGTCTCCAGCTACCACTGCCCACTGCTCGGAAAGGGATCCATTAGAGGGTCCTGGACAGAGTGGGAGGAAATGTGGAAGAACACTCCCCAGAGAAGTAACATATCAGGCTAACTGGTTGGATAGAGACTCGTGGAACCGCTGAGATGATGGCCCTCGGACCCCATCAGGCCTGGAACTGATCTCACCCCAGGCAGGTCTCTGAGGGGAATAATAACAACCGTGAGTAGTGGGGTCAAAAGGGCAGCATTCATCCAAGGACAAGTTCAGAAGAAGGTAGAATGGAAACAGAACACACAGACAGGAGGCAGGGCACCAGATGGCACATTAAGGGTACTGAAATAAATGAGATGAGAGGAAACATGGATGAAGTGTTGACTGTGAAGCTGATGATCTGCTCCGTAGACCTTCAAGCCATTTACAATAACAAGATAATAATCGCAGTTTAAAGGTCGTAATCAATAGTTTAAATTTGCCCCAGCAAAGAAATGTCTAGGGCTGAAGGTCACTCGCATGTACACAGAAAATAGGTCAAGCTTAGAGGAAGCCAGACGTAGGCTCAGATGCTCGGGCACGGGCAGTACAGCCAGCTCCCCGCCCCCCCACCCACCCACAGGCGATGCCAAGGGCCCAGAATGGGTGTGACACTCACTGCGGTGAGACAGCGGGCTGCTGAGGACAACGTCTGGCAACAGGCTTCCCGGGACTCCGCTCGTGGTGCAGTGCATGACCCCATCCTCACAGTAGCTGCAAAGACAAGCACCTCAGTCCACGCGTTTTCTACACGGGCTGTCTCCATGGCCTCAACGCCCAGTCACACGCCACCCTCTAACTGGGCTGCCAGGCCCAGCACGCCACTCAAACACAGCTCGCCAACGCCACCACGGGCCTGCACGTCACTAAAAACAATGGTATCTTTTACAGCCCTTTTCTCTCGATCTTCTACGTTACCATCACTGGGGACCACTCTGTTCTTCCAGGGGGGAATTCCTTCCTGGGTGCCCTCCTACTGCCCTGCTTGTCCCTTCTCAGCTTCCACAATAGCTCACCCCATTCTGTCTGGCCTCTCCATGTCAGCACCCCGAGATCCATCATGGGCTGACTCTCTTTTCCTCACACTGCACGGTCATCCAAAGCTCTGTCAGTTACAAAAATAGCCCGCAAATATACATCAGCTGCTCAAGCCTCTCCTTGTAGACCCTGACCCCCTTATTCTAAAGCTTACAGGATGGCCACCTTTGGTGTCTAAAAGGCATCTCAAACTTGGCCTGTCCAGGACTGAATGCCTGGTCTTCCAAACAAAGTCATTCTGATTCCAGGGCTTGGGTTCACTGACTCGTATCTGCATTTATTTTCACAATCCAAGCACCTATGGATCATCCCTGGCTGGTGCTGCCTCCACCTCGCCCCGTCCACTGGGGCCATCACCAAGTCGCTCTGGCATATGCAGCCACACCTCGCTACCAGAGTGCAATGCATGAGACAGCCCGGTCTCTGGAAGAGCGCCAGAACACCTGGACCCAAAGAGGGAAACACGAACTCACCTGACTTCATGGTACTGTCCATTGAAATGCATCAGCTGGCACAAAAACGCCATCATCGTTTCAACATATTTTCCTTGCTCCCCTGATCACAAACATTCAGTATATAATGTTTATAAACAAGTGCCCGCACTGCCTTGCGCAAAGTTCTGCCCAGGGGCTCTCGGCATCAACCTGTCTGTGACTTACCTCGTCCTGCTAGATCTCGTCAAGAGGTTTCGTTACCCTCTACCTCTTGGAGCCACTCCTGCTCCTGATCCAGCGACCATCACCTCGCACCCAGGCAACGCAAGCCTCTCCTAACAGGTGGCCCTGTATCCAGCCTTCGGGAGAAATGTGGGCTCTCTACTCCCGTAAAGAGTGACAGTCTCAGAAACCCAGTGGGACGGTTCTGCCCTGCCCTATCGGGTCACCAGGAGTCAGAATGGACTCGATGGCGGTGGGTTGGGTTTGGTTCGTTACCCACCTTGCCTCTCTCCAAAACACACTAAACTTGCCAGTCAAATATATTTTCAAAACCCAAATCTGGTGATGTTACAGCCCCGCTTGAACCCTTCAGCAGCTTCCTTCCAATAGGCTTTAGACTAAAGACGAAGCCCCTAACATGACCTGCTAGGGCCCCGTGTGATCCAGCCCCTGCCTACCTTTCCCTTCTCTAACCCACTGGCCTTCTTCTAGGATTACAAGTACAGTATTCCCATCAGAGGGAAGGGCCACTCTACACACGGTCTCTCTGGTTTCGCGTCACTTCCTCCGGCCATAGAGACACACATCATCAGCTGCCACAGAGCGCACGCTGCTCTCCCTGGAACTTAATCTCACTTGTGACTTGACATGGTCTCTCCCAGGGGACTGTGCAGTCCTTGGGGACAGAAACAATGACTGGTCTTGCTCATCATCACACTCCATCACAAGGCTTAGCAGAACGCAGTTAAGCTTTGGGGGAGGGGTCTCTGTCTTCGTTTCTTTAATTTTCTTCCACCCCCACCCCCATCTCCACTTAGTACCCTCCCTTAACATGGGAACCTAATTTTGTAGTAGCCAGACCCAAGGTGGCCCTCAATGACCCCCCTCCTGGTCCACCCTTGTGTGTCCCCTCCTTCCACCTTGCATCAGGGTAGCTCTGTGTGCCTAACAGAAGAGGGCAGAAGGGAGTCTGTGCGGCTCTAAGAAAAGACTGTGACTTCCATCCTGATGCCTTCGCTCTTGGATCACTCGCTGGGAAAAATCATATTAGGAGTCACCCTACGGAGAGGCCACAGGAAGAGGAGCTGAAGCCTCCTGCCAAGAGCCAAGTGAGCATGGACTGGGCCTTCAAGGTCTGCTCGGGTCTTCGGGGACTGCAGCCCTGGTCAGAAGCTTGGTGCAGCCTTATGAAACACTGAGTTAAAACCACTCAGCTCAGTTGCTCCTGGCTGCCTGGCGTCCCGAATCTGTGTGAGATAATAGATGTTTGTTGCCGTGAGCTGCTACATGTGGGGGTTATTTCTCAGGCAGCAATAGGTAGCTAGGAAGATGCTGTTCCGGTTACTGTATATCTGAGTGTGTAAACATGTATGTGTAAAAGGTGAGGTTGTTTTGTGTTCCCTTTCACCCTCTGCTGTCAAGTCACTTTAAACTCACACGAGGCTAGAGTGGGGCTGCCCAGAGCTTTTTCTAAGACTGTAAATCTCTAAAGAAACAGACTGCCACAGCTTTCTTCCATGGAGGAGCTAGTGGGTGCAAACCCGTACACCTCATGGGACCACAGCCCATCTGCCCAAGGATGCGGAAGAGGTTTCAGTAGGGCTTCCAGACTAAGACAACCTAGTGACCGACATGAAACTCAACCAATGCGGGCAGTCTGGATCCCAGCATCTGCAATGGCCATTTGCATGGAGGGCCAAGTAATGATGGGAAGAGTCTCCAGGCCCCATGTGTCAGCCCCTGCTTACCACCTAGGGGGGAGTGGGGGACACAAATGGCTTGCGCTCAGCTAGTAACCGAGAGTTTGGCAGTTCAAACCCACGCAACAGCGCCTCAGAAGAAAAGTCTGGTGATCTCCTCTATGAGATAGAGGTCAGCTGTTGGAAACCCAGTGCAGCATACAGTTTTACTGTGACAAGGGAGTCAGAATCAACTCAGTGACAAGGTACTACCTTTTCAAGGGCACCGTCAGCATTTGCTGATTCTCTGATGAGCTGTCTAACGAATTAAAAATAAAAACAAGCCCTGAGCTCCCTCTGGCCTATATCATCCAAGAAATGCACCTTTCTAAATGAAAGGAAGAGACGTGATGGGGGATCACTTTCAGCATTGGTGCCGGGCGGGAGACACCAGACGAGGACGTAATCATGGGAAGGTCACCAGTGAGCAAGCTGTGAAAAGAGCTTGAGGCCCAGCCACTCCCCAGCCCTGCCCTCTCAGAGGCTGACCGCCTCCATCTCCCACCTTCCCTGTGCCACTGACATGGCAAATTCACACCTGCTGTCCTTCAAATCAGTCCAGCTTCCCATTGTCCCCGCTTCTTTCCTCAACATACTGCGGAGGCGTGGGGCCCACCAGGACCTTCTGATCACTAGATCCAACCTGTTTTCAATACATTATGGAGAGAACACTGGTTCACGAGTCCCTGGGTTCCAGTCACTTGCTGGATGCCTTTGGGAAAGCGATCATCTCTCTAAGCCTCAAATTCCTTATGAAAAAGGCAGTCCCTTCCTGCCTAACAGTGTTGTTTTTGGATCCCAGAAAGAAGCGCTTTGAAAAGTGCAGCCAGATGAGTGTAATAAAACCACCACTGAGCACAGACCAGAAGATTAAACCACCAAAGTGTGAGATTACTCCTTTCTTGCCTGAACGTCCATTCTGGCACTGGCCTGATGTCACCCTTTTCATTGGCCTTTGCCTTTGGCCTCTCCCAGAAGCTCCTCTGTCTCCTTCTCTGGTCCTTGAACATTCCCCAGGTCTGGGCTCAGTCCTCTTCTCTGCTCTTCAGCGCCCCTAGCTAGCCCACCTACTCTTCTGGCTGTAACTGTTGCTGGTCATGCAATTCTTTTCAACTCAAGTTCCAAGCCCTTAACTCAAGCTACTGAATACATTCACTCAGATGCCTTCTTCATAAGTCAGACTCAGAAGGTCAAAACCAACTACCATGTTGGCCCTCTTCAAAGCCTGCTCTGCTGCCAGACAGCCCTCTTGCTGTCCTTGCCCTCACTGTCCTCCCAGTTCCAATTTCAAGTTGAAGACAGCAGCCATCTGCAGCAAGTCCTTTTTCTCCCCCAACTTCCTCAATGTTGTGAACTTCATTGTCCCACTCTCCAATGCCAACTACTATTACTTGGTCCGGGCTCTTGCTCCTTTTGGACTAGTCATTTCAACATTGTCCTACCTGGCCTTTCTACCTCCATTTCTCATTCATGGCCAGACCCACTTCTTAAAGCTACACTGTGATCCTGCTTTTCTTAGACCTTCCACTGGCTTCCAGTGTCTACTGCTCAAGCATCAGTCCACACTGCCCTGTCGGCCAATTTCCCTTGAATCTTATTGTTCCGTCATACAACGTATGTCCCCACCAGAGGACCCACCCAGGTAGGAACTGAACACTCCTTACATGTTTTAGGTGCCTGGGCCTTTATTCCAGCTAAAACATTCCCTCCTTCCATTATCCTACCTACCTTGGCTGTGAGAATCCTCCACAAGCTCAGAAGCTCGCCCCCTATGAAGCCTCCCCTGATCCCTCCCAACTGGAAACCATCCTCCCCTTTTCTGAATGAGTGAGAACTCTTAATGTCTCTGACCTGGCTAGGATCACGGGTGTTACCATTAGTCTGTCTCATAAGCCTGCATTGAGTATCTACTTTGGACAAGAGTGTGACAATCGCTGGGGGGTCATGTACAACAATCTCTCCTCTGGGAGAGCTCACAGTCTGAAAGGAGGCATAACACAGTTACGGAACTCCAAATCCAACAGAGATGGATCATCGTTTGAATGGAAATGCAAACCACTGTTTTGGAGAGAAGAGGTTGGAAGAATCAATCTCACCCTGGAGTGCTTAGAAAAAGCTTCATTCCAAATATAACGTGCAGGCCTTGTTTGGATCTTGATTTGTTCAAGGCGATTATTTTAAAAGGCATTTGGGACAGTTTAGGGAACGGGAACATGAATTGACTATTCAATGCTCTTAAGTAACAGCTGCTAACTTTTCAGGTAACCGTAGTTTTATGGTTACAAATGGTTAAATGCATTTAGGTGAAGGCTATCAAGTCTGAGGTTTTCTCTAACTATCTCACCCAAAGACCGGAGGGAAGAGCAGACAGAAGAAGAACGCCAGTGTGCTGGTCATCCTGGACGCTGCCGACGAGTCCATTAGGGGACCTGTGTTCTCAGGGACCTGTACTCTCAGGGAGGCCTGGTGGTGGCCATGAGTAAGCACAAGGTCAGCAGCTCACAGCTGCCACTTCCTCCACTGCAGAAAGATGAAGCTCTCTGCTCCCGTAAAGAGTTGTCGCTTCAGAAGCTCGACAGGGCCCTTTCTACTCTGTCATAGTGAGTCAGCATCAACGGGATGGGAGTGAGTTTGGCTGTGAGTGAGCTACCACCCTCAACTTTTACACAGTGGACAGTTTCCACAATCGGGACCTTTTAACTGATCTTCCCTAGTCGCCTCTCAGGGGAGTCTGCCATCAATTCCTAGCCCAGAACCTGGGACAGAGTCAGTACCATGTACATGGTTGCCAAAAACAAAACGAAACAAAACAAAAAGCCTACTGAAAACAACTTGTGACCACAATGGTCTTACTGAAACCAGGACAGACCACCCGAGAGGACACAGGACACAGCTCCAAGGAGCGAGGATGATTTGAAGCAATTCTGCATGCCTGACGATGCAAACTCAAAACACGCGCTGCCATTAGGTTGATGCTGACACATGTCAGCCATGTAGGACAGGGTGGAACTGCCCCTGTGGGTTTCCAAGACTGTCACTCGATGGGAGTAGAAAGCCCCGTCTTTCTCCTGCAGAGTGACTGGTGGTTTCGAACTGCTGGCCTTGCAATGAGCAGCCCAACTCATAACCGCTATGGCAGCCGGGCTCCTGATGCCTGATGCAGCTCTGCTGTGTTTTCATTTGATTCAAAATGCCTCTGGCCAAGGAGAGGGTGAGGTCCCATTTCCTGTTCTAGGACAAGAAAAAACATGAGTCCTAGAGAAAGGAAATGAGGACCAAGCTGATAGTTGGCTGTGAAGCTCAAAAACCCCGACAGCTAGCCTCGAGTTCTAGTTCCCCGCACAGTGAGGCCGTCAGACGACACCATCAAGCCCAGCCCTGCACAAGCCGCTGCTGCCTTTCCTGGCCTCCTTGTATCCACTCATACTATGAGGGATTCAGAGGCCCATCTGGCCCCCGCACTGCTGGCACTCACCACATGGTGTGATGGTCTGAGAAGACGTCTTCAGGCTGGAAGATCTCGCCGTCATAGTAGCAAGGGCACTGGGCCTTGGGTACACAGTCCCCCCTCTCGTCCAGGTAGAGTCCAGGGGGGCAGAAGCAGCCCTCGAGACAGACCTCGTTGCATTCCTCATCCGGGTAAGAGAGGGAGCGGCAAGTGAGGTTGCAGGGGGTCCCACACTGCAGGTACACCTGGTCCTGGGGGCAGTCCAGTGCTGAGAGAGTCAAAAGGAGGACAATTTAGTTCAAGCAAGGTGCTGAGAAGACAAGGCTGTGGGCCTCAGGCCTTGGGGTGCTACCCTTCCATCCTATCTGTATGGTCACTGCCTTCCTTCCCTCCCCACTATGAGCAGCAATGCCTTTTTGTATATCCTAATTGCAATACACGTGTTTTCTCTCTCCTTAACAGGAGGGACCATGATTGAATCCACTCCAAATTCTCAAAGCCTGGGATGAAATAATAATGCTGGAGATGTTAAAGGCATGAATAAAAAAAGAACCAGGAGCGCTGAGCAGCAGTCTCCCCCAGGAGGCTAACAACAATGGCTACTATTGATTGAGTCCCTGCACATGCCCTGCCCTTCCCGCCCACTCTTCATGTCTCCTATACATACCGCCCTCGGTGAGTTCGCGTTTAGCGCCCCTTTTCTACTGGTAAAACAACTGGAGGTTGTGCTCAGTGACTTCTCAGGGTGTTACCTCCTTGGGAGAAACAGAGGCAGGATTTGAACCCAGCTCTCTGTGACCCGAAAGCTTGTGATCTTAAACCGCTGTGCTCTAAAAAGAAAGCAATTACTCAAGAGCCATGCTTTTGAGGACACACTGGTGAGAAGGAACATGGATATTCTTACACCTAGTCCAGCAAAGGGGCTAACACGCATTGGCCCACGCCCTCATTTGCCCTGGACTCCCACAGAGAAGCACTACAATAGACAGGTGTCAGGAAGAAGAATGGCCAAGTGCTGGATCAGCTAAGGGTGTAAACTTGCAAGCCCCAGCTCCTTGATTAGCTAACTATGTAACCCCAACCCGGTGGCAACCAGTGTCCAGGATATTGTAAGGATCTGATGAGATAACAGGTTTAGAGGAGCGTCTAGCATGTGCTGAAAAGCTCATTGCTACTCGGCCCATCATCATTGCATTCTCCTGAGTAACTAACCATGAGCATTTTCGCCCAGGCCAGTAGGATGGGAGAGGATATTCCAAAGGAAAAGCTGGCCCCAACAATAACACTCCTGGATTTTAGTCAACACCAAGGCCACGTTCTGGGCTCACCGTCGTCTTACTGGAACGCTTCACTGGGAGGGGAGGTAAGGGGAGCACTCTGCTCTTTCAAAGCCCCTTCCCATGGATGACCAGCCATTACCTGAAAGATGAGACCACGGCTGTGGGCGCACCCCTCCTGAGACCATTAAACGCCTTCCTTTCTCGGTCTGAATCCCTTTCCACAGCAGAACCACCACCACCACCACCCCGAGAACACGCCATAAAAAACTAAGTCCTGGTCACAAACCTAAGAAGCAGGGTGGAGGCCTTCACACGCCACCTGAGAGACCCTGCACCTCCCACAACGGCCTTGGGCTCAGCGCCTGAGGGAAGCTTCAAAGGGAAGGGTTTCTCTGCGTGTATTAACCAGCTGCCCTTGTGGGGTTCCCGCCCCTGCTGCTGACATGCTTCCAAGCATGTCGGACACCCGTTTCCTCTGGACCAGTGGAGAGGTCAAGTCACTGATTGGATATTCTGAGGGTACACCGAGGGAGCTGTTGGGTAATAAAGGAGTCGACCCCTTTGAATCCAATAAACCCACAATGATAAGGGCACATTGCATCCATGCCAGCTGGACCTGACAGCTCTCTTTCTTCTAATAGACTGTCTCTAGAGCCGAGTTGGAGCTTTATTAAATTTCTTGAGTATGCGCTGCTACTGAATCTCCTCACAGCACCCCCGTTTGGCAAGTCCCTGGGTTGTGAGTGCTCCCACCTGGTAGAACCTCTCCTCGTGGATCCTACGGCAGTAGGTGCTTTAGAGAGCTCTGCTCATTTCTCCAGATGGAAGATGAAGTCAAAGAGATGGCTGAAACTTAGTCCTTCTCCGCATTGAGAAGTAATGGAGACAAAGATACTGAAATCCAGCCCACCCTCCACAAACCCGTGGAGACAAGGTTCCTTCATGTCCTTAAAAGTCTCCAAGAAAAGTCCTGCCCGTCGCCTGGCACTGACTGCCCTATCATTAAGTCTCAGGAGCCAGGAAATTCTTTAACCCACTACTGCAATGTCAGCTGTTTCCTCTCATTCCTCTCTGTGGAACAAGCTGCTCGTGGAGATTAAAGAATGTTTCCGTAGCCCCTCAGCATTCCGGGAGAACGTGCTAAATTGGGAACTCTTCCTGGTGCTGTAGCAATACTGATAATGCATCATCTCCAATATTGGTGGACAACCAAAGCATGTTCAAGAAACATCACACCATTTGCCGTTCCCATTGCTTTTCCCAATTTTCAACGGCAATTTTTCCCAACAGCAAACACGGGGAAGCTAACGGAAATTTGGAGGGTCGAGCAAAGGGTTCAAGGTCATACAGACTCACAAGCACAAGGGTCGGAAGGGCTCAGACCTCAGGGCCGAGGGGGAGGGGAGATGAGGGTGAAAGACAGGCACTCCGGCCTCTTCCCCCTTCCTCCTTTATTGTCCCAGCTCCTCTTTTATGAGCTGAGTCACCACAAAATGACACCTGGCTCATAATACTCCAATTGACACTTCTAGAGCCCCTGAACCTAAGCTTTGCTACAAATATGTGATCTCCATTCCCTCCTCCTTTCCTCCTTGCTATTGTGTTCCCCTTTCCATTAGGAGAGTCTAAGTTTAGTCTCCCAACACCCCTCCCTTACCCCAAACACAGCATATCCCCTGCACGTCCCTCAGAACGCACTCTCCCCCCACCCCGTCTCTCTGCCTCATTGCTATCACTCAGCTGTTGGAAGCCAAGCCTTTCTGCAAGACAGCTCCTATTTAAACCCACGGTCCAGTACAGGAACACCTCGTGTCATTGTCCTGCTTTATTGCGCTCCGCAGGCACTGTTTTTCACCGGCTGAGGGTTTGTGGCAGCCCTGTGTCGGGTGCATCTATCAGCACCACTTTTTCAAGTTCGTGTGCTCGCTTTGTGCCTCTGAATTGCATTTCACATTGTGTTCAGAATGCCATTGCACACTTAGTGGACTACAGGATAGTGCAAACATCATCTCTGTCTCTGCCAAACAATGTGTGTGACTCACCTTGTGGCGACTCTGGGGACGGAGCCCACAGTGTCTCAGTGAAGGCCGCAGGGCCTCCTCCCCACAGCTCCCCTTGGTCGTGTCCCTCCCTGGGCTCACCAGCCTGCTAGTCTGGTGGTGAGTATCAAGGAGGGGCAGTTTCCATGTGTGCCTCAACCAAGAAGGTCAAGCGCCACATCATGGCTGCTGGCTGGCCACCCCGAGCAGCAACGATAACCACACAAGCGCAATCAAGGCGCCCAAGGGATGAGACTATGGCGCCAGGAATCTGGCAGCACAGAGTGTCAACTGGGGACAGCAATGAGATTCGACTTTCTGCAGCCTTTAGAAAGCCAGGCATTCTGGCTGCGAGCCCGAGATGGCTTGCCTGAAGTTACATGCAAGGACTGGCATGCGCACTTCTCCCTGTCCTCATCAGACTCGAAAGGGATGAGGGGACCCCTGGAATCTAGGAAACCCCCTGTCCCATACACACACACACACACACACACACACACACACACACACACACACACACACTGCACAACTTAGACACATTTGGGACCTTGGAGACTGCAGTCATGGGAAACCTCTACTGAGCAGAGACGTTGGGACTCTAGGGCCCCAGGGTTGGGGGGCTCAGTTGTGCCCTCTGGGAGCCTGCCAGAGCAACCAGACTGTCCTGTATAAGAAGGCCAGCCCCCATCCCCTGGGCTTCTGGGAGCTGGGAGGACAACGGGGCTGCAAGTGAACTATTGTCATACTCTGACTGTCAACACGTAGGCTTGCTGCCACATGTGATGCAGCCACAAAAGCACCGTGGGAAGACAGGTGGGTCAGAGGGCGGGCCGAAGCAGCCCAGAGGGGGCGTGTGCAGGCAAACACCCACCACAGAAGCTGGGCTCCCGCCACGCGATGCCCACGCCTCTGCGGGCGCAGGCTGAGGCGTAGCTGGCCACGGCATGGCACAGGCAGTCTCTGCCATCCGAGCAGGCGCACACATCATAGTGGCAGTTGCGCAGGTAGGGCTGAGGGCTGACAGCATGGTGGCAGGGCTCGAACTTGGAGGAAACCAGGACAGCGCACGCCTCCTCTGCAAACCTGGCTGTGTGGGGAGAGAGAGGGGTGAGCCTGGGAGATGGGGCCCTGCTCCTGCCTGTGCCCCGAGGACAGCAGTGAGGGTGCCTTCTCAGAAATGCCCATGTGCCAGCTTCTCCGGCAGCAGGAGAGATGGTGTACACGCCTCTGTTGGCTCTGAGAGTTGCTTTGGGTTTTCTTCTGCAGCCAATTGACTCCCCAGATCAGGCGTCCTCAGACTGCCGCCCACCAAGGACATTTATCTGCCGCCGGGTGTTTGGGCCCCGTTTTTGTTTTTACTTCAAAATATGTTATGTGCAGTGTGCATAGGAATTTGTTCATAGTTTTTTTTTAAAAAACTATAGTCTGGCCCTCCAATGGTCTGAGGGACAGTAAACTAGCCTCCTGTTTAAATAGTTGGAGGACCCCTGCTCTAGATGATCTGTGTCTTAAATAAACGCTGTACTACATGTACCCACTGTCCAAAGGGGAGGGCAGAGGGCAAGTCAGTGCACAGCGGGAAGGGTGCCTCTGAGGGTGCTGCGATGGCCACCCACCCTCAGCTCCCTGGCCCCACACCAACCTCCCTTTGGGCAAGAACCACCGGCTGCTTTCTTTCCCTCCCCAGGGTTTGGCACCCAAAGGGCCCTCAGTAGGGAAACACTGAGATACAGTGATGCAGATAATCAAATGTTGATGGGACCTCAACAAAGGCCCACCCACCCCCTAGCACCACGCAGCCCAGAAGGGACCCTGTCCGGGGAATGTACTGGAATGTGGACGACATACTCAGGCGGGGGTTGAGGTTACAGGGGTCCTTGGCCTGCTTCTTTAGGTCCTGGCAGTCCCCGTGCAGCTTCCAGGCGTTCCCGAAGTCTTCCACCAGGGGCTCCACCAGGCCCCCAGGAGTGAGGAAGTCATCGCCCTTGTTGCCGTTGTAATTGCCGCACAGGCCGCAGGTCTTCCCGACGTAGGTGGGGGACAGCTGCAGAGAGAAGCCCCCAAAGCCGCGCAGCAGTTTCACTCCATGACTGAGACAGTTTTACCAAAGACCCCCCAGGCACAAGATAGAGGCATTCGAGAAACCAGGGGCTCAAGTGGAAAGCACATGTTTTGAGAATGATGGTGGCAACAAATGTGCAAAATGTGCTTGACACAATGGATGGATGCGTGGATTGTGATAAGCGTTGTATGAGCCCCTAATAAAAATGATTAATAAACAAATAAGGAAAAACCAGGGCTGCTGGGGGAAAAAAAACTCAGCTATACCCCTGGGCTGCCAGAGGAGAGAGAGAAAACCACAGCATGAACTTGCCAGTGTTGCCCCAGCTGGGCAGTCACCGGGCAGGAGTCAGGCAACTGTGCTGCCAGAAGATGTCAGAGATCAACAAGTCCCTCAAAGATGGGCACTGAGGGACAGAGAGGAAGAGCGGCTTGCCTGGTCCCAGAGGCAGCGCAGAGCAGGGACAGGTACCCCGCTTGGCCTGCCAAGCATGTCTGGGCAGGTGGATGAAGCCAGTGATTTCCAAAGTACTAGAATGATCCGAAGGACACAAAAGCAAATGCCTGCACTTTATCCTGGACTGTGGACTAGAGTATAAACCTGCTTCATTGCCAGAGAGGTGCTGAGTCGTATTTTTCTGAACAGATTAGGGGAGGTGGGGAAGGGTAGGCCAAATAAGTTTGGGAACCTATGGTCTAAGCCAATACCAAATCAAACCAAACCAATCACTGCTGTCAAATGGATTCTGATTCATAGCAACCCCTGAAAAGCAGAGGAGAACCACCTCCTTGGGGCTTCTGAGGCTGTAAACCTGTATAGGAGCAGATAACGTCATCATTCTCCTGAGGAACAGCTGATGGGTTTGAACTGCTGACCTTGTAGTTAACAACCCAACACAGCATAGTGTACCATCAGGCTCCTTGTCTAAGTCAATGGCCCTGGCAACCATGGGAGTCGAGTTCAAACTCAACATCCCTTTACTGAACACTTAACATTGTCTCACCCTGGGGTAAAGCACGGCTGAGCTCTCCTGCAGCTCACATAACTATCTGTGTATCTGAGGATCATTAAAGAGAAGAAGCCGCAAGCCAAAGAGGAGTCTGGAAGCTTTAAATGAAAGAGACAAGGTCAGGCGGTCCAGGCCAGCCCCGGCATGAGGTTCCTTCTCCATTTGGGGACCAAAGTGTTGAACCCAAATGCACATCCAAAAATGACTTGGGAAAGCAAGCCTGCTTCTCACACAGGAGAGTTGCACCATCTGCTTGTTTCTGTAAAAAACAAAAAAGGCCCTGATTCAAAGATGGAGTGGGGGCTGGGAACACCCCCCCCCCCCGGCGGTGCTGTGGATAAGGCACTAGGCTGCTAATCTCAAGGTCCAAGGTTCAAACCCACCAGGTGATCTTTGGGGAAAAGATGAGGCTATCTACTCCCGTGAAGACTTGCAGCCTCAGAAACCCCATAGAGGACCGCTATGGACCTTCCGGAATGGTCCCAATGATGGCATTGGGTGCAGTCTGCAGCCTAGAGTCCCAGGAAGGTACAAATGGTTTATGTGCTCTACTGCAGACTGAGAGGATGCTACCTGAGTCCACCCAGGGGTGCTTCCAAAGAAAGGACTGGCCTTCAGTGTTGCACTGGGAGTTCATAGAGAATGAAAAGGCATTTACAGTGGAAAAGAAAATGTAAAGCAATCCCTACTCACAGACGACATATGATCCTCCACATGGAAACCCCAACCCAAGAGATTCCGCAAGAATGTCAGTAAAACTAATAGGACGTTTTGGCAAAAAGGTACAAGAGCAACACTGAAAATCAGTTGGGTCTCTGTGTTAACATGGAGAGCTGTGTTAACATGGTATACATTTACACACCCCCAACATAAAGCACCGAGGAATGCATCTAACCAGACATAGCCTTAGCTATCTAGTGCTGGTGTAGGAGAAAGGCCACAGAGGGGGCACTGGAGCAAAGCACAGAAAATGATTTTCGCAGAACTCAAGGTGCCAACTCTGGAGAAAAGGACTGTCTTTTTGAGTCTACCTTTGCTGAATCTCTTTTCTATCTCAAAGGAGATTGAGTCAAGACACACCCTACAATAATCCTGCCTCATTAGTATAATTAGTCCACACTCTCAAGTAGGATTATCGCCCAGAGGATACAGAGGTTAAAATGTATAATATATATTTTGAGTAACAAAATCCAAACCATAGAATACATACATGACTTATAAAACACTACTTCAAAGAGACCTATATAAATGGGGAAACATTTTATGCTCATGGACTAGAGAACTAACACTGTGAAAATATCAACTCTACGCAAAGCCACCTATAAATAATACAGTTGTGATTCAAATCCAAACATTTTCTTTTGAAATGAAAAAAATAATTTCCAACTTCATATGACAAGGAAAGAGGGCCCAAATAGCTAATTTGGCCCCAAATAGCAATATTGAAGAAGAACTAAGTAGGAGGCCTTGAACTTACTTGACAGCCACAATAATCTCAAACCATGCTAGACAGCCACAGACTTGAAATCCCAGAAGTCAGTCCATCCATTTACGGGCAGCTGATCTTCAACAAATGGTTAAACTACACTCAGTGAGGGAATAACACAGTTTCTCTAAGAAATGATGCTGGATATCCAATTGTAAAAACATAAAACAGGATCCAAACCTCAAATCTTACAAAAGCTAACTCAAAATGCATCAAGACCTAAAATTCCTGGAATATCATTGTGACAAAACTGGGGGGGAGGGGCTAATTTGGGGCATAAATAGATTATCAAACACAACTAAAACACGTAGAAGATAAATTATATGACTAGGGCTGCCTAAAAATTGAATATGTATGCTAAAAGACTTTACCAAAGTAATCAAAAGAAATCCCATAGAGTGGGAAAAAATATTTGGCAACAATGTATCTGACAGGGGTCTAATATCTAAAATCTATTGAAACAACCTTCACTAATTCAACAACAGAAAGACCAACAATCCCACTTAACAGTGGGCAAAGGACATGAACAGACTCTTGACCAAAGAGGATTTCAGGTGGCTAGCAAACACATGAAGGGATGTTCTCAGCCATTCATCGTTAGAAAGATGCAAAGCAGAACCAAATGAGAAGCCACCTCACCTCTGCAGAATGGCACTGATCAGATATGAAAAGCAAAAACAAGTGTTGGGGGAACTGGAACTCCTATACCCTGTTAGGGTTGGAAGATGATACAACCACTATAAAAAACCAGTTTGGAACTTCCTCAAAGAGCTAGGAGCAGAAACCGAGCATCCCACTCCTAAGTGTATCTCCTAGAGACATAAGAGCAGTGACACGGATAGACGTGTGCACATCCATGTTCGCTGAAGCACTATTCACAATAGCAACCTAAATGCCCATCAGCAGGAGAATGGATAAGCAACTTGTGGTATGTATGGACACTGGGATCCTATGAAAATAGAAAGAATAATGATAAATACATGAAACATCTTACAACATGAATGAATCTAGAGGGCATTATGCTGTGTGAAATAATTCAGTCACAGAAAGACAAATATCGTATGTTCTCATCTTAAAAAACAAATCAAGTACAGAAAGCATATTCTTTTATGATTATTGCAAGGTAGTGAGTTATTTACTATGGCTCTTCTAGCCACATTAGAAGATGTGTCTGACGGGTCTGAGTAAGAAGGGGGAAATATGAACATACATGATTCAGTTGTGAGTGTTCACAGAGGGATTATGATCCTGCTGAGTATGAAATGAGCCATCTCAAGCAGGAATGAGAGACTGCAGGGCTAGCCAAAGAGAAGAACCAGTATTGGAGCATATCCTTTGGATCCCAAGATCCCTACTCACTGGACCTCCTCAATCCAGGAGACATCTTGGACACCAGAGGAGCAGCAGCAGCAGACTTAAGAGTCAGAACATGAGACCCAGTGTGGGGGCTTCTGAGCCCACAGAGCAAGGAAAGCTGAGTGCCCTTCTGCAGGAAGCTGGTTTGTGGAGCGGGGTGCTTGTAGGCGCTTCACTGTGAGAGCTGGGTTTGCTGACCACAAAACTGAAGCTTATGGTGAAGTGGCACTTATTGAAAGCCCTAAACATGCTCTGTAATATTGCCCGAGCAAGGCAGAGGCCAGGCCAAGAGGCTAAGGGCCAGAGCAGGCTGCCTGCGGTCAGAGCAGAGAAGAGACTACCCTCACTGATCCACAGCATCCTGAACACGTCTCGCCTGAATGGTAACCTGCTAACATCCCTAACAAACTCTCTGCTAGTGAGTATCAGCTATGAGTCCGTGCGGTCGCCATAAGGAAGGATGAACCCAGCAGAGAAAGACAGGGAGCGGCAGTGGGCGTCAGGATTGGTAGGAAGGTTGGAGGGTGGGGCATGCAGTCTCAGAAAAATCTCCGTGAGCAGCTGATAATAGTGGGGCTGTCCAGGTGGCAACGAAGCATGGTAGTAGGGCAGGAGGAAAGTCAAGGGATATGGAGGAAAGAGCTAGGAGTCAAAGGGCATTTATGGAGGTCTAGACAAAGACATGTACATGCAAATATATATAGGAGGATGGGGAAATAGATCTATGTGTCTATATTTATAGGTTAAGTATTAAGGTGGCGGAAGGACCTTAGGCCTCTACTCAAACATTCCCTCAATGCATGAATACCTTCTTTTATTAAATTGGAACTCTATGATGCTCACTCTCCCGACACAACGGCTGGAGCCAAAGTGGGTGAACAAGTAAATGTGGTGAAGAAAGCTGATGGTGCCCGGCTATCAAAAGAGATAGTGACTGGGGTCTTAAAGGCTTGAAGATAAACAAGCGGCCATCTAGCTCAGAAGCAACAAAGTCCACATGGAAGAACACACCAGCCTGTGTGATCGAGTGGTCCCGAAGGGATCAGTTACCAGGCATCAAAGAACAAAAAATCATATCATTGACTGCACACCTCCATGATAGGATCGCTGAAGACAAATGGGTGTATAAGCAAATGTGGTGAAGAAAACTGATGGTGCCCGGCTATCAAAAGAGATAGTGTCTTGGGTCTTAAAGGCTTGAAGGTGAACAAGCGGCCATCTAGCTCAGAAGCAAAAAAGCCCACATGGAAGAAGCACACCGGCCCGTGCAATCACAAGGTGCCAAGGGATCAGGTATAAGGCATCATGCAAAAAAAAAAAAAGATATAAGTGTGTGTATGTATGTGTATGTGTGTATATGTATATATGTATATGTATATATATACCATATTAAATGAAGGGGGGAAGTGCAGAGTGGAGACCCAAGGCCTAAGTGTCGGCCAATGGAGATCCCCTCATAGAGGGGTTTAGGAGAGGAGATGGGTTAATTAGGGTGTGAGGTAGTACCGATGAAGAACACAGCTTTCCCCCAGATCCTGGATGCTTCCTCCCCCCAACTACCATGATCCGAATTCTACCTTGCAGGGCTGGATAGGGCAGAGGCTGTACACTGGTACATATGAGGGCTGGAGGTACAGGGAATCCAGGGTGGATGATACCTTCAGGACCAAGGGTGTGAGGGACGATGCTGGGAGAGTGGTGGGTGAGTGGGTTGGAAAGGAGGAACTGATTACAAGGATCCACATGTGACCTCTTCCCTGGGAGAGGGACAGCAGAGAAGGGGGGGGTGGGGAGGGAGACTCCGGATAGGGCAAGATATGACAAAATAATGATGTATAAATTACCAAGGGCACATGAGGGAGGGGGGAAAGGAGAGGGAGGGGAAAAAAAGAGGACCTGATGCAAGGGGCTTAAGTGGAGAGCAAATGCTTTGAGAATGATTGGGGCAGGGAATGTATGGATGTGCTTGATACAATTGATGTATGTATATGTATGGATTGTGATAAGAGTTGTATGAGTCCCTAATAAAATGTAAAAAAAAGAAAAGAGGAGAAAAAAATGATTAGGGCAAAGACTGTACAGATGTGCTTTATACAATTGATGTATGTATATGTATGAACTGTGATAAGAATTGTATGAGCCCCAATAAATTGTTTTAAAAAAAATAGTGGGGCTGTCGCTTCCTTTTGTGACATTCGAGATGGTCAGACACCCCCGGCCCCCGGCCCCTGACCTCCCATCATTTCGTTGTCAGTTACCAAGGCTGAGACAGGGAGGGAGCAGAAATCACTTAAGTATTTTTCTGATGGGGAGGAAAGCAGTACACAATATCGGGGAACTCAGTACAACAGGAACGAGGTCCGAGAGGTGGGCAATTACAGTCAATGTGATATAAAATTTTATTACAATAGTAATAAGAACCAAAAATTAGTAATAGTGATAACAACCAGAAACTACGTGTGTGGTTATATAAGTTGACGTGTAAGTCACCTGTGAATAACAAAGTGTATGTGATGCGTCTTGGGGTGTATCTGTAGGTGTAAATACATACATGTTTGAATGTGCTACATCGACAAGGGGACTTCAGAAAGTTCATAGAAAGATGGAATTTATAGATAATGGAACTTTTCCATGAACTTTTTGAAGCCCCTCCTGCATTCATGTATATCATAAAGCACGAGTATACACACACACACACACACACACACACACGAAAGGCCTGGCAATCTACTTCTGGAAAATGAGCCAATAAAAATCAAAAGCTCTATGGGGCCCAGTTCTGCTCTGGCCTGACGGGATTGCCATGAGTCAGCACTGGGTCCCCTGCAACTGTGTGACCCACAACCTAACTGACTCATCTACTTTGCTTGTCCCCTGTCTCTCCTCGTCAGACTTTAAGGGAGACCAGTGATGCGTGTGCGTGCGTGTGCGTGTGTGTGTGTGTTCTTTGGCAGCCGGTGGACACTCAGTCAGAACTGGTCAGCTGAGTGAGTAAATGCACCGTGAAGCAGGGGGCTGAAATGCAGTGCCCACGGCCAAGTCAAGTTCTCGTCACCCTCACCCCTGTGGCCCAGCATCTTCTCTCCCCTCCTCTTCAGGTACCTAGTGCCCTCTGCCTCCAGCATCCCCTTTTCCCCACCCCTCACCAGGCCTGCCACCACTGCTAGCCCCACTCACTAAAACCAAGCCTTCCTGGCTCACCTGACCTCAGCCCGGCGTCAGCACAGGGAGTGCATCACTTACACGAGGCTAGGGCTGGCCGAGAACCCTCTATGGCCTGGAGACCTGCATGGTAAGCCCCATGCTGGCTACTTGCAGTGAAGTTCTCATCAGTGGAGGTTCTGACAGAGCGAGGTGCTGCCCGGGGCCTCTGCTACAGCACCTGGCCTCGCAGGGGGCCAGGCATCACTGCAGCCAGACGGTAACATGCAAGAAGCTTGAGTTCTACCTCCCACTGCTGTGCCGCCCAGCCCAGCCAGCCACAGGGATGGGGTACCCAGGCATGCCTGGGAGGGAAGAGCCCAGAGGGCTCCCAGCAGTACCTCATCCCCACCACTGCCTGTCAGGAAGGAGGTATGCCTCCTGCTACTCTCCCAGGTGTCTCCTCCCCGAGCCCAAACCACAGCCTCCAGGTGGATTCAGGCGTCCAGTGACGCTGGAAGACATAGCAGAACGGCCCCCACGAGGGTTTTTACGGCTGTAAAGGTTTACAGAAGCAGAATGCCACATCTCTCTCCCGCAGCTGCTGGGTTTGAACCACCAAACTTTGGGTTTGTAGCCGAGCGTGTAACCAGTGAGCCACAAGAGCTTCTTCCTCTCCTCAGCAGTGCCCTCAAATTACCAGGGTCAAATTTCTGGTGCCCTCTCTCCATCCACAGAGCTCTCTCTCTCCTCCACAGCAAATCACACAGGAGACCCCACAGGCCTGAGATCCTCCTCCTGGTCACTGAGCTGACCCAAACCCATCTCCAAAGATCACCCTCCACCCCTCCCCAAAGAGGTAAAGGGGATTTCCCTGAGAAAAAGGGGGGCAGCTGATGCCCAGTCGGAGAGAATGGGAATCAGGTGCCTCTCTGTGGCCCAGGCGTTGCTGAGAGTGGAATGGCTAACGAAGGGGGATCCCTCCCTCACAGACCAGGGTTCAAGGAAGCAGGGGGGTGAGTTCTAGTCAAGTGAGACATGCTCCCAAAAGGATGGATTCTGATTTCAAGCCATACATGATGGGTTGTAAGGTTAACTTAGTGGTTAGTTTGGAACTTTCTTGAGAACTCTAAGACAAGGGAAAATATAGGGAGACCAGGAAGTTACTGGGGACCACCGGGCACCCAGCAAAAGATGGTCTGAGAGTCCCTGGCCACCGGGCCCCAGGAGGAGCAGTGTCTTTGCAGAGATCCTGGGCAAGGTCTGTGGCAGTGTGTCTTCAACTATGGTCTTGGAACCCCTGGGTCCTGAGACTCTTTAGGGAGTCCACAGAGCCAACACTATGTTCCTACTTCTTAATTCTTTTATCTTTTCACAAGAAACCCTGGTGGCATAGTGGTTACATGTTGGGCCGCGAACTGCAAAGCCAGCAGTTCAAAACCACTAGTTGCTCTGCAGGAAAAAGATGGGGTAGATTATTTCTTGGAAACCCCCAGGGGCAGTTCTACCTTGTCCTACAAGGTGGCTAAGAGTTGGCATCGCCTCGGCGGGAGTGAGCTGGGTTTTGCTGATCGGTCTAACGTATGGAAAATAACTCTTTGCATGTTCCAAAGAGGCAGGTGTCCTTTTCTGTTCTCATTTCCAAGTGCACAGCAGTTCTCCCAGAAGCTCAATGACACAGAATATTGCAGACGTGAAATCCAGCTTCCCTCTGCGAAGTCAGGCACTTCGAGGGGCATGAGGAGAGGGAGTACAATGCCAGTCCTTTCAAGACGAGCTTTTGTCTTGGAAAATACAGTTGTTTTCCTAAAACATGGGATGGGTTTCTTCTTGTTCTTTGTAAGTAGCTCTAATTTGCATTCTAAAACAGTAAATGGGGTAGTATAATTTAAATACTGACAGCTCCAACTTCTGTAGACCAAAGATTTTAAGTTTTAGAGGAGAGCAAAAAAGTGAGAAGCACTGGGTGGGTGGGAGTGATGCTGACCAATGCCTACCCTCCCTCTGCCAGCCTCGACCAGAGGTGCAGAGCTGGGCAAGTCCCCACCTTCCCGGAGCTTCGGTCGCGGTATTTATAAAACGGCAGGGGGAGCACCTACAGCACCCACTTAGCAGGGAACCCCCGGGGTGGGAGGTGGGGTATGCATATGGGAACCCTGGGAAAAGGATGGATTGTTCTCCAAACAGGTAACACACTCGGCTGCTAACCCAAAGGTCAGTAGTTCAATCCACCCAGGGGCGCCAGGGAAGAAAGGCCCGGTAGCGTAAAAGCAGTGTGTGCTGCTGACAGTCTTGGAGAAGTGTGTCTTGCACAACCATTCACATTCAAGGCCTTTGCTATCTGAGGAAGAACTTGAATCACGTGGGTCAGGTGGGCCTGTGATTTTGTTCATTCAACAGTTACATGAAAGGAATTCAAAGTATTTCAAGGATTAAATAAAATAAATACAAACACCTAACATAGGTAGGTAGGTAGGTAGGTAGGTAGGTAGGTAGGTAGGTAGGTAGGTAGGTAGATAGATAGACAGATTTAGATATACAGATAGATGGATAGATAGAAAGAAGATAGATAGACAGATAGAAGATAGATAGATAGACAGACAGGTAGGAAGGTAGACAGATAGATAGATTTAGATATACAGATAAATAGACAGATAGGTAGATAGACAGACAGATTTAGAGACACAGACACCAGCTCTTGGAAACCCTGTGCAGCACAGTTTTACTCTGACACTGTGAGTTAGCACCAGCCCCAACAGCATCGGACGCCCAGCTGTGGTTCTCTGAGGACTACAGAAGGCACGGGAATGGCAGAGGCCCAGACTCTCATGAGAAATACCCTCTCACAGGCAGCAGGGAGGTGTTCCCCAAGTGGAGCACAGCACCGGGAGCTTGGCTCTGAGTTTCAATTAACCTCTTCCCAGGGTGGGCACCCCAGACACCACACCCTGCTTCCAGGTCGTATGAAATCCAGGAGGTTGGCAAAAAAAAAAGCTGCCACTTCCCCTCCCTGTCCTTCCCCACAGTTGCCTGTCCGTGCCTGGAGACCTTTGGGCTCCCCAGGGCGTAGGAGGTGCATCAGAAGAACAAATAGCCAGCTTCTCACACACACAAGAGAGGCCTGTTCCTGGCTGTGGGGGTGAAGGGCTGGGGGAGAAGAGAGGAATTCTTCTCCACAACACAAAGCCATTCTGCCCAAGGACAAGGGGGCTCTGTCAGGTCAAGGGAGGCGGGGCCGCCACGCAAGAGGGGACCCACCTTCACCAGCAGCCTCCCACGGCCGTCCCAGTCTAGCTGCAGGTCCTCTCCATAGCTGAGCCGCACCGAGGCCATCACCGAGGGCTGGATGCGGAGGTCGCCTGGAACCAAGCAGGCACAGGCTGGGCTATGGCCGTGCCCGGGCAGGGTGGCGTTCAACAGATAGGCAGATAGCATCCCATAAAGGATGCTAGAGAAGAGCACCAACGAGTTAGGGTGACCACGGGGTGCCTGTGAGGCTTAAGACGGTCTCAGGAGGAAGGACGTGACGCTTGGGAAAGCAGAGGGGCAGAGGCAAACAGGCAGACCCTGGACGAGACAGACTGGCCCAGGGCTGCAGCCATGGGTGCACATATAAGAACTGTAGTGTGTAAGGCACCGAGGGTCACCGCGCATCAGGACTGATCGACCTGACCGCGCCTAACAACAGCAGGAGGAGGAAGAGTGGCCAGACTGGGGTGCATTTATGTAAACATGGCCCCCCAACAACCACCCCCACGCACGTGTGCTGTAGCATGCTATTCCTCCTACGGCCACAAGATGGAAGCAGAGATCCCCGTATCCTTCCTGACAGGTTCCTCGAGGAAACCATCTAACAGGAAGGACTGATGACAAGAGTCGGCCTGGGCCCCTCGGCCACAGCGCACCACTTCAGCCAACTTAGTCCTCAGGGCAGCATGACCCCGGGCCTGGAGGAGGGTGTCATCTTGTGGGAAGCCAAGCACATGCACACGCATGCCCACAGCCCTGCTGCACGGTCAGTGTGTGCTTGCTATGAGAGCTGCCTGTGGAGTGGCTGGACCGGGTGGAGAGTCGTCATGGAACACATAGGAGGCATCTAAGCCACCTTGGAGGTGGAGGTTGGAACTTAGTGAGCAAAAGTGGCTGTGTGTGCCAGTCACTGCTGGACAGGTCTCCACAGGTCATGGGGTCGAGGGTGGTGTGGCTCTGCCCTGAGTGTCTGGTCTATCATCGGTCAGCCACCCCCTGACCTCTGGGTATCAGTCCCTGCTGCTCTTCTGCTGCAAAGTGGAACCACCCTGCCCAAGCCTCCACTCACGCCAGGCCTCATCTCCAAGCATTACCTTCTTCACCTCCCCACCCCCCTTCTTCCAGAACACCTTCTGTCCCACAGGGATGTCGACCAAGGACAAGCACCCTCCCTTCATCGGTCACGGAACAGCTGTTCACACAGAAGAGGGGCAGGTCGTCCATCCTCGGCTGCCCAAAGGGGAAGGGCCCTGCGTGTGAGCTGATGGTGGGGCAGGGGCCCACCTCTCAGGAAGGGCAGCTGGACGTCCTGGCCGTCCATGGCCACACCGCCGCCATGCTTCAGCTTCACAAGGCTGTTGTGCAGAAGGGGCAGCCGGATGGCGACTGAGCGGGTGCAGACAGCGTCGGGGTCATCGGCGCACTGCCAAGAGGGGGAGGGGGGACATAAGAGTGCCATCACCACCCCCTGCCATCCCCGAATAGGACCCCAGCCCTGAAGAGCCTTGGGAGTCCTCTCACACTGCATGACCCCGTGCTCTCAGAACCTTCTGTGTGGACGGGCCCTTAGCGTTGTGCAACAAGAGAGCCCACGCTCACGCCTCCCACGCTCCTTCCCACACTGGCCTGGCCGCCTCTGAGCTCTCAGGGCTTCTGGCTCATCTTCTCGCTCCTTGGGTCAATGGTGCCACAGCAAAACAGGGTCTCCCATCCTCAGGGTAAGCCCTGTGTGCGTTCTCTCACCTCATCTCTGCTTCCTTTTCCAGAGGTGTGAATGGGCTCCGTGTTCAGTGATGGGCTGTGGTTTGAACCCTGAGCCGCTGCAGCAGGAGGACGCTCAGCCAATCTGCTCTCATTAAGACTCACGGCCTCAGAGACCCAGGGAGCAGTTTCACTCTGTCTTACAGGGCTGTGTGTGTCTGCGTCTGAGTCTGAATAGACTCCTCGTAGCGGGTTTTATTTGATGTGTGTGTGTATGTCTACACATATATTTGGGGGGGGTCTCAAAAATTTTGTGGAAAAATGGAATCATA